>NW_009618160.1:0-12154 GCF_000690535.1 Cariama cristata | reverse complement strand
TTCCCCTACCTCCACCTAAAAAAAATTGAATAATCAATACTCAGCAAAACGGAAGGGCAGGGAGATTGTCAAAAACATATTGAACACGATCAGCGCAACATAACTAAGAAACTCATTGAATGGTTTGGTACAGCAAAACTGAAGGAATTTTTTTTCAAAATATGATACCTAAAGTCAACCTGATATTCAGAAAGACTTCTGCATTCAATTTTCAATGGCATTTCTGGAAATCTACACTCTTGAGATTAGCAGGATCTCAGGATTTTTGGAGATCGAGGCAAATCAGTTAGTTACCTGAAGATTTACTTAGTAACTTAAGTGCAAAAACTCATCCTGCAAGACTGATTCAGTGCTGCAAACACAAATAACTCAAGTACCACCTTACCTAGAGTGCCTTAAAACACCCAGTATTTCCCAAGCACACCAAGGTAAGCTGTATGACTCAGCCAGCTGTGTTATCCCAAAGAGTGTAATGAAGCAGTTGTTTATAAATATTGTCCTTTTAATGGCAACATCTACAAGCAGCATTTAAAATTACCAAATACACCAAAAAAATTTCGATAAAGATGTTAGATCTTTGTCTGTAAGATGATGTACCCGACTCTAGCACCAAGCACAGAGCCTTCTGCTGCTCTCAGGCAGTCTACAAACACACAGTAAGGGGCAATGTCTGTTGGGGCAAAGAGACCAAAGCACGAGAAGAGGAACCGTGCCGTGTAGGTAACTGGGTTATGGGTTAGCCAGCAGGAACTGAGCGAAGAGCTGTGGTGGTCATGAGAAAGCCACTCCGGTGCTTCTTTCTCAAGGCTTCAGCCCTTCACCCCACAGCCTCTCCCAAGACAAGGGCTGCAGGCGTTTTGGATACCTGACAGGTGAGCGTCAAGGACACACGACAGCAAATGGTAGATTTAGAAAGAGAATATAAACAACTAGGGTTCCTGCCTAGTGGTCTGTCTGTCTCTTAGGCATTTACCATGCATCGATGTGTTTTTATTTCACATCAACATTGCACTTCTCCTTGCTTTTTAAGTGATTTAACCATTTACCTGCTTGCATGACTGAAAAGAACTTCCCAAGCGAATGCCAGAGAGTAAAACCAACTTGAGGCACAATAAGAAAAGCACAGCTCCAGCATCACGTATAACAGAAGCAAAATTACTTCCTCAAGATTCTCTTACAAGGTCATGTCAAGAGCTAGAGTCAAAACTGAGGTCACTTTGGCAGCACTTTGCTCTATGTACTTCCCAGTATTTCTCTACAGGCAACCGTGTCCCTGAGTGAATGCAAGGTGGTTTCACAACCAGCAATCCCAAGCACACAGCGGGGCTACAAACTATTGAAAACACTGCTGCAGCCTAAAGCAGGTCTCGAGCCCCAGTTCACATCCATCCACACTGCTGGAATAAGTCACGGGATTTAAAGATCATTCATTGCCATCATCTTCCCAAAGGAAGCCTTCAGTGCAGGTGGAGATGGGGCTGGGAGCTCTCCAAGTGCTCCTGGTCCCACATCAGCCCCACGTTGTCAGCTTGGGCAACTGTGGTGTGCAATCACATGCCAGGGAGATTCGTATAAGCTGAAATCACATCCCTAGCTGTGACACACATTGCAGAAATAAGAAATGAGCCATTGTACGTAGACCTTTTATTCTGTCAAGGTATACCAGCACTGAAGGAATATTGTGCATTGCTGAGCTAAAACAAAGGACAGCCCTTCCCTGGGGCTCACTTTCTTGAAACGCACACCAGCGGGTAAGTTTGTACTGCGTTTTGCAATGGTGTGTCTGAGAAAAGAATGGTTGCTGTGGAAATTATCACCAGAGTCAGGGAATACCAGTTCAATAAAACGTAAAGACAGAGCTGGACCATATTACTTTGCAAAGGAGAGCAAGAGGGGAGCTCGCAAGGTGTGCCTACTCGAGTCACGCATGTGAAGTTGTCAGATCGCCTGGTAAATGGATGTTTAAGTTAGGGGCAGAAGAGCAAAATAAACAGCCTGGGAGTCTGACCGTGAAGCTCCTGTGTTGTTTGATGCTGCTCACTCAAAATGGTGCAGTGTTCCCGTAAGTGCAATCAATTGGAGTGGCCTCAGTGACATCAAAGACACAATCTGATGTAATAAAGAGCAATGTTTGTAAATTTGTGTGCAACTGCATATGCTTACTGACCTTCTAACGAACTGTTGGCAGAACGTAGCTCTTGTCTTTGTGCAAGTTGACATCCAGGTTATCTTTCTGTGCCATGATCTTAACTATATCATTTGTCACATCACTAAAAGATGTACAGTAGTAAAAAGAGCAGATGTCTTTGGACAGCTGCAACATCATTAATGGCATAAATTTCTTTTGTGTGATGCTCTTGCATATTGCTCCTTCTTTATGAGCATGTGAAATCAGCAGAAAGCCACTGTTTGAGAAGGTCGCATATCAAGTAACAGATGTAAACCTCCAATTACTTGTAACACACCTACACCCTGGTGCTGTGGAGAGAATTTACATACTCACACTTGAAAATATAAAGCAATTTTTTTGTTTAGCTCCCCTAACACAACTTTTTCACCTCACGTCTGCCGAGCAAGGACAAGGCCGGTCCCCAGCCCCTGGTGAAAACAGATGAGAGTTGAACGACAGTCAAGAGCTAGTACAGCTATCCAGATATTCTGCTCTTCCCATAATGCGATCTCCATTTCCATGTAAACACCACAAGAATTCCTTATTGCCTGATCAAGAAATGCAGCCAGGAGTGGGAGGCTAAAGTGCCCATGGCCTCTGATCACCTGCTAGGGACCCAGAGCTTGAGAGCCTGCCATGTGTGCAGAGACCGACGCAGTTCCCGGACCCTTTAGAGCTCATCTCTGCTCCAAGGGACATTCGGGGCAGGTAGACTACGGCACACAAGGGGTGGTCATTATCTGCAGGAGCCTTCTGTCTAGGCACAGGATGAAGACAAGCTGTCAAGCATATTCATAGCTAAATATTTATAAGTCACAGAATGTAAAGAAATAAAATACAGTGAAAACAACACCTTCCTTCTCCGGGGCTGCCCTGCTTCCTCCCCGCCTCGGAAAGAAACAAGTCCAATTTGAAAACGCTTCAAACTAGAAACAGGCCTGAGGTAAAACTTTGCATCGGAATACCACATCTACACTAAGCACGTTAGCTCAAAAGCAGCCAGATAATCTCTGCATCCAGGTCCACACTTCTCCAAATTTCCAAAATTTGGATTTGACCTAAAGCAGAGAAAAGATCAGTACAGGAGCTTGGATCTAAAACCGGGAACCCACCTAGGGTCTTGGTCCTTGTGCTTTTGAAGACTGAGCAAGAGACCTGAGCTGAGCGGTAACAGAGCAATGGGATCCTCTTTCACTGTGTTCTTTTTCTCCATTTCATCTTTCAAACTTTACCTGGCAACTCTTGAACTATGCAACAAAGAAGAAAGAAATTCTCCTTCATATTAACACCTAGTTAAATACTACTTATTGTAATTGCTTGGCAGTAGACCAAAGTATCTCCTGTAAAGTCATAATTTATGCTAATACTACTCTGCTAGCTCTTGCCATTCAACATCCAAACACCACTTCAGGTATGTGAGATGGTTCAAGTAGCTTACCGCAGCCTCAGCAGCCCTGCAGAGACCCTCTCGAGCGTTGCTTTCTCTATCCTGAATAGTCACTAGCGAATATCTAGGGTTGCCAAGCTGAAGGGAACAGACTCAGCATTGCTCTTCCAGTGTAAGCAGACGCTCAGTAACCCTGGGTTTGCCAGGATCCTGTTGTACGTATTGATGTATGTATGTAATAAAACTCACACTGTTTGTGCTCAGCCAACACACATATGGGGTGAAGATCTGTGTCCATCAAGCCCGAGACAATCAGCCTTCGAGATGACCAGCAGTCCAGCTCCTCCACACATCAAATCACCTTGTAGTGGAGGGCTCCACCCAGGGTCCAGCTAAGCTGTATTTTCTAGGCTCAACGGAGCCCAGGCTTGACCCAGGTTTTTTGTAAAATACGTGTTACGTTCATGCTATCAACAGAGCTGGACTTCTGTATCTCACCAGATGCTGCATCCATAATGTTGTGGGTCAGATAATTAAAAGACCAAATGATTCGTCCCTCAAAAACTTCAAGTAGGAGCCAGGTTTCAAAACAGCTGTGCACATCTAGGAACAACAGGAACTGCTTGCTCCTAAGCTTTCCTGGGAATTATGTTCTTAAACAGTCTGAGCTTTTCTAAATATTTGTCCTCCAGTGTTTGTGTTGCAAACATAACCCAAAAAACCCAAGCAAACACACTTTAGTAAAAGATGTCTGCGATTAACGATTTAGATGGGCATTATAACTGAGTGTAATGAAAATTCCAATTTGTTTTTTCTTGCCACAGAGTGTTCATCCCAACTCTTCAGCAAGGCACAAGAGCCTAGATAGCAGACAGCCAAAGGAACATGACTGTAGTGCTTCTAACTCATTTTTCTTGGAATATACTAAATTTATTAATTAAGCATAGTGGGTTTCTCTCTCACTTCGCATCAACTCCCTGCTCCTAGAGCAAGCTGCTCTTTAGCGATTCTGAAGGCCCTCAAAAATTTAAGAAATATTTTTAGTAGGGTCTAAAAGATGTAAGAATGCAAGCTGCCTCAAACCCAATGTGTATTCTCACTTTTCTCAGACACTTTGCAAAAATTTCCACTTTCTACTGTGTCATCAAGCAGCGATCCTATTTCTTGACTGACAAATAGGTGGGTTTACCCGTGCAGATACATGTTCTTGCAGTTGAAATGAAGATGCAAAAGTAGTTGTTAAAAATAGCTCTGTCAAAAATGACTATGTAGGTGTTAATATACAGGGGAACAGTCATCAGAAACCTGAGCCAGACACATGCAGCAAGGGAAAGCCTCACAGTTTTCCCCTGGCTGACTTGAGCAGGCTTTAAATTGGAACAACTTGTTTCTCCATCGGACACAATGAAATCTCTCCATGCAAAGGGCTGCTCGTAGCCGCATTTCGTTTTAAGGCTTTTTGAAGCCCGTCTTTACTAGCCACTGATTCTACAGGGTCATGATTTTAATAGAAATACATATTTACTCAACTATAGCACTTGTGCTTTCATGTCTGAGCATATTTCCCTTTCCTTTTTCTAGTCAATATTTCATTCTCAAACATGCTATTTACAAGCGCAGAAAATCTAGCAGGCACTCTTTTTTTTTTTCTTTAATAATAGATGATATCTATTTCAAAAGATAAAGATATTTCCTTGCTCTGGGATGTGTTCTTTTCTTTCCAGATAAACCACTATTTTGCACGTTACATTTCCTGCCTTCCAGAAACAGCAGATAACATTGAAGAGATTTAATTAATATGTACCACAGCATGACCTCAATGGATAGAACATCTACCCTAAAGGAGCAGAGCCGTAGGAGGTAATTAGAGCACACCATGACATTTATTACTAATGCTCTTCCATTGACATTTGCTGCTGACAGGCTGCATATAAAGTTTTCCCCTGTTTGCATTGACTTACAATGATACAGATCTTCCCACGTACACAAGTGAGGAATCCTTTTTGCTGTTTACTCTAAATTAAACCATAAGAGACAGAACAAAATCTTTGGCCTTTTCAGAGCAACTAGCTAAACTCCCACCAACTTTCTGGACCCAAATTTCTCTCCACACAGTGTACTACGAAGGGTTGCTGGTATGAAATGCATCCTTTGGGAAGGGCAGAAATCCCATGTTCCCCTCCCTATTCTCTTCTGCTGTGTGGATTAAAAGAAAACAGTAACTGTTTAGTGTAAAATGGATAAAGAGCAAAAGAATCAGCATCAAGGACCCCCCCTCTTCCAACCCCTCCCCAGGCCTAGAAAACCGCGCTGCCGTTGGGTTGCATTACAGAGGGGATGTCTCAGTGTTTTACTAGCAGATGCATTCAGATAATGAAATAATCCTTTCAGGGTTTAAAACGTATCTCAAAGTCAGTAACATTTGGCAAAAAGCACACCGCAAGTGGAGGGCAAACTCCACTGATGTCAGCAGAAGTATCTGGAAACACTAGAAGAGCCCTGGTAAAATTTGACAAATTTTACAAGGTACGAAACACTCAGCGGTAGAATGAAGCTAGAAGGATTTCTTTTTTAAAAATCCTTTTCATCTGGGCTAAAGCAGCCTGATTAACTCAGTTAATTTCATTCAAAAACTTCTTTAAAAAGTACTCCAGTTTCTCTCATTTCCTTTCCCCCTTCCCTCTCCCAGCACATTAAACCCTTACAATATAAAAAAGCCTTTGTGTTTTAATGAACGTGCTCTGCTTTGGAGTGGCCTCCTCTCACCAGGAGACAATTATACCTGTAGCTCTTGGAGGACAACTCTGTCACCCAAACAGAGACTGAAAATTTGAATTTGTTACAGTGAGTCATCAGGAAAGAAAAGCAGGTACTTGTAACACTGGAGGCAGGGTGGGTCAAGTACGTATTTAGAATACCTCAGAAAGTACAGGAATTAATCACCACCGTGAAGAGCATCTCGTGCATACAATGCCACAGCCTGTTCTTGTGAAATCTTCCACAGATAGGAAGTGGTTTATGCTATTGGTTAGTGGGAATGTGATGGGAGGCCTTACATCCCCCTTAAATTATGCTCTCAGAATATAATCTATATGTGTTTCTAATTTGGCGGATAAAGAAGATTTAGCAGCCTCGTTCCCTCATAATATTTATGTCTATGAGAACATCCTGGATGTTCTGTTCAATTAATTTCCTAGCATCCCACTGATTTCAAAAACACACTAATAGAAAGCAGCAAGGAGACCACACACAAGTACATTGTAATTAAAGATTATTTACTAAGAGTGAAGCAAAAGCAAACACTCTCAGATAAAAATCAAAAGCTAGCCATGTTTTCTGCTTAGGCACTTGCCACAGCTTTTCACATGGTAGGGAAAAAAAAATGCATTAGACTTCTTGGCACAGAGGAAACATCTGCTATGATTTGGCCAGGGTTTATTGCGTTAATCACATTAACCTCATTAGCACCCCATGCGCTGCTCACTGCCCACCCCGTAGTACTCTCCCACTCTTGCTTATCTCATACTAAAGTTACAGGCTTTGGGTCTGGGATCGTAGAATCATAGAATCATTATGGTTGGAAGAGACCTCAAAGATCATCAAGTCCAACTGCATACCCAATGCCACCATGCCTGCTAAACCCACTAAACCATGTCTTGAAGCACCACATCTAAACGTTTTTTGAACACCTCCAGGGATGGTGACTCCACCACCTCCCTTGGGAGCCTGTTCCAATGCTTTTTGCATGGGCTGGTTACACAAGATCTTACTCCCAGAACAGAGAAATAACAAGTATAACCACCAATCATTTAATTTTACTTTCGGTTAAAATGAGAGAAAATTAACTATTGTGACTGTAGAGCTATTTAAGAGGGTTTTCTGTTTGTTTTTAAACACACAGATGATTCAAAAAAACCTAGAATCTCATTTCTTGGTACAGAAATAGTTGCCTACAACTTACTGTGCTCTTCCCCATTACCAAAAGTGACTGACTGCTATGAAAGATGCCTGAGCGACTGAGGGTTTGTGAGAGCTGGACGACCTGGGAAATTCAGGTAATTGATTTAGAGAGGCTGAATGAGGCTTATTAGCTTGGGCACAGCCTTAGTCCAAAACTCGTTTGTCTCCAGCCAGGTCAGAAAAAAGGCAAAGTGAAGACAAGTCTGCCAGCACGTGTCCATGTCAATGTGCTTTCCTCATTTCGCCATGAAAAACAGCTGTATATAGAGCTGCTTCTTTCCTGTAGCCAAGCACGACCGGGTCAGTTGGCCACAGACTGTTAAAATAGTGCTTTAAGATACAAAAAAGATATTTTGACGTGAATAATCTGCTACATTTTTTCACACCCCTTTGCACTGAAATATCTTGAAAACAGCCTCTTGCCAGTCCAACACGGCGCATGAAATACGGGGAGTTTCAAATGAAAATCTGTGCATCGCCAAAGGGTTAAATGCTACACAGTGCATGGTTATGCAGACATTTCTTAATTGTACAACACTAAAGCACTCATGGATGTCGTAACCCAAATTCACCCAAAATCCAAATGCTGCAATTCTGAGCGTATGCACTTGTCATTCAGTGACACAGCTACAGCAGCCAAAACCCAGCAAAAGCCAAGATTTTCCTAGGTTTCTTAAAACAGTACGTGAAGAATGAACTTATTACCCCTCTCCCTCCACTGATGGTATGTTTGAAGGACTTGACTTTAACTACATATGTGTAATCAGCACACATGCCATATTCCAACAGCCTTAGGACCATAAATAATGCTGTCTATGCATTGAAAGGACAGTGAGGTTTGTAGGGTCTAGCTGTTTTAAGCTGGAAAAATCAGAATTGTTTCCTGATAACGCAGTCCTCTCGCCACATCTGATCTGAAAAAACGGTCACACATGCACTTCCCCAGAGTTTAACTCTGCTGTAGGAGCTTGGCAATATATTGTAATAACAGTCCAAGAAAAAAGACTTCTTATTAAATATCATATTTGAGGAAAACATTATAAGCCCTTGTAATAAGTCCTTGATGGCCTATTTTGCAATTCCTTCAACTTACATATGTATATAGAAACATCTCCTTCCTAAACTTCAGCTCCTTTATTTTAGATTGTTAATACATTTTATGATTCATATATAAAACTGCTACTGAAAGTAAAGAATTTGCAGAAAATGGGAAATCCTTCGAGTATTCCTACGTTGGTTTCTGTTTATAACAATGTCCTCCAATTCTGTCAGAAAGATCTGCAATGTGAAAAGATTTACAAAAGCCACATCTCCATGGGAATACTCAAGTCAAGTCAGATCAGCTGAAACTCTAAAGGCAACATACATAACTTACAGCATGTTAAACCCAAGCAGTAGTTAATATCCTGCTTTCAAAAAAGCAATAACTCCATGAACATGACGCTACCGCACTCGTTTCTAAGAGAGCCCAGGTGGCAATGTGGATCAAACGCTGAGCACTTTAGAAAAATGGAAAATCTACTCCTACATCTGCTTCAGTGAAAATATTTTGAGATTCCATCTCTATGGTTTGTTACATTGGCCTTAAAAAGCCAAAACATGCACACGCAACACAAAAATGTCATTTTATACATTTTACACACAAGTTGTGGATTTTCCTTTTAAATTAAGGAAGCACTGTAAAAGCTGAGCGAAAGCAAACAAGATAATCATCTTTTCTTTCTTAATGGACTCTAAATGGTAAAGACAAAACAAAACAAAACGCAAAACACAAAACAGACTCCACAGCTCCAGTTTTCCACATTCTTTGCCAGCTTTCTCACTGAAGCTCTGCGGGATCCTGGGTATGCTCCTCCTGGAAATACAAAGCTAATGCTTGCTCTGAAAATTCAGAAGCAAGCTGATTATAGGTGGCTTGTCATGGTTTGTCCTTGTATTAGATTTCAACTAAATTCAATTACACAGTGTTCTCCTTGCTGCCATGAGATGAATGGCAGGATGAAGATGAATGAACACAACTGCTGAAACTGATTGATCCCAACATGCAGGCAGGTTGATTAAAGTGTCCAGAAGCAAAATGAGGAATAGTATTCGTCTGTAACTACTGGTTGGGTCTTCAATTAAATGCTGCTTTCACCAAATGCCAAGAAACAGTCTGATTCCTGTTGATTTTGCAACAGCACGAGTGCAGCACCCAAACTGAAGTTTGATGAACTGAAATAAGACTTATTTTTACATCACTCCATCTATAGCTTGCTTTTCAATGGCTACGCAGCTGTCCCAAACATTTACTTGGAACGATTAAACAACCAAAAAATCATGTTAATAAAAGGCAAAGTTGACTTAGACACTTAGTGCTAGTCATACAAGTCACGGGTGACTAGACTGGAGTTTGCCTGGTGACTGCCGCTTCTTTGCAGAGCATCACTCCCTTCACTCCAATGGTAAAGTGGGGAGTGTGAAAATACTCATTGGCACATTCCTGAGCCGTTAGCTGCCTTTGGAAATATTTCCTAGTCTGGAAATAGCGCATACTGGTGGTACGGAGGCAGGCATTGACTAATGAGGAAAACAAAAAGAAAAATCAGATACCTTCTGCATGTTGTGGTAAGGGAACCTGTAAACGGGCTGAGCCAAAGGCTGACAATTCAAATGCATCTTGATCCCCAGGCAGACAGGCTCAGACTCGGACAGAGCGCAGAAAGGTTGAGGAAAAGTGCCTGAGCATATCTTCAAGGGGATAGATATGCAAATCTCTAGTCCATGAAAAGCAGCATTTTCCATATGTAACCAAGGACTTGGTGCGTTTTTAACCCAGGGATGATCCATTTCCAGATGCTATTACAAACTCTATCTCTTTCACCTTGTTAGCTACACATTTCCTTCATGTATTTCCAAAGCAGAGGCCAGATCCCAGCTGTCAGCGTGGACTTTTAACTATTTTCTCTCAACCATCTGTGGTTTCTTCTGCAGTGCTAACACTGCTGTTTTCTGGCACCATGTTGGCTTCTGAACCTGTGTCCAACTTCAAACTAATAAGTGTCCCTTTACTTTCAGGCTGACAAGCTCATTTGTCTTGTCCTGGCACACCATCTTATTCTCTGCATAACTTCAAATGTCGTGCTACCTTTTCCCTGGATCCACACATTGCACTAACGCTTGCAAAGTCACACAGAGCAAAGCCATCTGTGCAAGGCTTGAGCCGGAGCCTTCCCAAACCCCTCCAATACTAGATTTTGCTAGGTTTTGTTGACTTGGCTTAGGCAATTTGCCAGGATCCGCTTTCTGCATTTCCCCTCCCTCCTGAAATCTCTACCAAAGCCAGCCTTAACTGTTCAGATCTGTGCTGCACCTGCGGAGACAATCTCTTTGGCCAAGTTAGCAGAGATCTTTTCAAACCTTCAAATGCTTCAGAGACTGTCTTTCTCTTCACTTGCATTTGCTTTCTGCAGTTAGAGGGTAAATTGCAGCTGAAGTGTTCTTCTCTTACCCTATGGACTTCCAATGAATTTTAGTTCTGGTCAGTTTTTCTAAGCACGCCGTGTTTCCACACATTGCTTCCACTGCTGCTACCATATGCTGTACGGAAATCACGGAGAGCCAAAGGCTCCAAGAAAGAATTGCTTCAGTGCATGGCTTGTAAATGCCTTGCCCTGCATCACACGAGTGCATTCGGAAGACAACAACCAGACCCAAAAAGCTCCTGGGAGAGTTTATAATCGAAATACACAGTTCATAGCAAGACACCTTGTGACACAATCCATCGCTAACTCTGCAAATGCACAGAAGTAGCTATCTACCAACTTTACCAGTTTTGTCCAAAATCTGGATGCTCAAGCCCCTCACCTCCCCATGCCATTCCCCAGCAATTAGCCTTTGGAACTCTCTGCTCATCTCATCAATGCCTCCTAGCTGCCTTATCCTTCCTAATTCTGTACAAGGAGACGAGGTTCTCAGCTAAGGCTGAGAGTTTGACATTGCCAAGGGTTCTGATGGTCCTCAGAAAGTTGCCCTCAAGTGAAGCTCTGAGCCAGGAGAGGCTGGTGAGGTCAGCATCCAGTGTCCTCCAGGATCTACAACAGGGTGGTGGGACCTCTAGGAAGCTAGTGTCATGGATATCCCACCCACCAACCGCACATACAGCTCCCTTTCCCAACGCACACCAGAAATAAACTGAACGGATCTCAGGCATAAAAAGATTTTGACATGTGGCTTAGAAGTTGTGGAAAGCTGATGCCCCCCAGCCTTGCTTATCTCCGAGACAGACAACTGAGACTTTTGGGTTTAGCTAATGAAAACAGAGTATTTGATTGGAATAAACTGTACTGAAAACACTTTATACCCAATCTCATTGCAATTTCTGTATATCATGCGCGATTAACACAAGATACAATAATGTGTCATATCCTCAACACCAAAGACACCGTAGGCATAGTAATGATGAAGTAAAACTCTTCGTTACAACGAACTAAAAAAAACTACAAGAAAAAAAGAAATTCCAGGCTTGATAAATGTCAAGAAACTGGGTCTGAAACAGGAAAGGTGTAGATATAGTCCAATTTCCCACTTTGTGCAGGGGCACCTTCCTGTCCCTCCCATCTCATGCACCTGTAAGACAGCATGCTGGCTGCTCCTTT
>NW_009618159.1:0-49302 GCF_000690535.1 Cariama cristata | reverse complement strand
CCAACCATAATGATTCTGTGATTCTATTTGCACTTGCAATGAGCTCTCCTGCCAGCTCATTTCCTTGGTAGTGTCCTTGAATTATTCTGTAGCCGTTTATAGTCATTTTAATTGCAACTACCAATAAATTTTTTTTTATTGTTAGTGATGACCTGGAAGAGGAGATGGACAGCTTGGCTCCCAGCACAAGACACTTCTGCTGCTGCAGTCGCAAACTTGCTTAAAAAATTGAAAAGAGTAGACAGTTTTTACACTTTAGCAGTTATTAATCTAACAGATCTTCCATCTTACCTTGCCATACTTTTATGAAAAACTTTGCTTGTAAAGAAAGCAAAGAACCTCATCAAAGGCTTTGGAAATTCAGTTACTCTCTTAATAGGCTCACCCATGTCCACATAGTTTTTTATTTTCTTCAAAAGATGATAATACTTTTCTGCGACATGGCTTTCTTCCACAAAAGCTGTGTCTATGGTTTACTAATTTTGGGGTTTTTTTATTACTAGCTTCTTTTCAACACAGGAGTCAGACTTAGTGGTCTTCAGTTCTTTAGCTCCCCAGGGCTCTTTTATAAAAATTAGTGTTATGTTTTCCTCCTTCCGTTTGTTTGATAACAAGACTGGTGTCAGCAATAGTTACACACCACAATAGTCTGGTCAATTTATGTTGCATTCTTTTGGAAATACTGGGTTTATAAAACAAAAAAAAGAAAACAGCAATTAGGCTATTCGTGGCAGAAAAATCCAGTAGAAGCTATCATGCAGATATCTGTTATCTCCGAATTACAAAGTCGCTCAGCTTTAGGTAGCTGAAGATGGGAGCATATAGTGGGAACTATCACTGTGTGCTTGCGCTGTTTTTGTTCTCTTCCCTGGGTATCTGGTGTCGGTCCCGGCTAAAAGTGCAACAGAAATACTTCGTGTAGCTTTCCTGCTCCTGAAGCGGTCTCTCTTCATTTTGATCAACTATCAGCCCAACAGACTTTCTGGCAGGCATCCTACTTGTGGCGTTTGAATAAAAATATTTCAATAGCAGCTTTTGTACTTTAGTAAGCTATTTCTCAAGCTTGCTTTTTTTTTTTTAAAAAAAATCTCTCTTATTATTTACGTTCGGTTTGCCTGAATTAGTGCTCATTTCTATTTTCCTTCTTTGGACGCCACCCTGTGCATTTAAAGAATGTCTGTCTTACTGCTAACAGCACCTGTTTTTCAATCATGCTGGCTTTCCCTAGTTCCTGTCTAGACTTTTTTTTTTTGTGATTAATGGTGAACACTCTCACCATTAGAGAGTGATGTAGCACGGTGTCTTTGAAAAAGCTCCATGCTCCCTGAAAGCATTTTACCCTTAGCTTATCTTCTCAATAAGCCAATTCAGTTCTTTATAGTTGCCCTTTTCGAAAGGAGGTGTTACTAGGACACCTCTCTTTTGGCGTTGGAACTTCCATGCGTTGTGGCTACAACTGGAGGGCGGCTCCTACACAGGTACGTCTTTGGCTGAGATCCACGTCGCGCTGAGGACTGGGAACATGCCACTTCTCTTGTGGGTTCTCTGATGCCCTGCCTCATGGAAACACTAACCAGGGGTGCCTGAAACAGTAGTCTCGGGAGCACAGTTTATATTTCATATTTCCCAGAAATTTTGCCAGGTGCTAATGAATTTGAAATATGCTGCTCTACACCATTTTTTCTTTTTTTCCATCCAGGCACTGAAAGCTCTGCTTCTTTTTGGTTTTGCCATTGCCTGGAAATTTGGTAAATCTAGCTGTTTTCTCCCTCTTTCCATCTGGGGGAAAAAAAAAAATAATTGTCTGTGTCCTCTCAGCCCCATGACTGAGGGTATGAGATGCTGAAAGAGTCCTTGGGCCAGGCCTCTATTGTGCTTCTTCCAATCTGTTTTATTACTTCCCATGGTGTAGCTAAAGGTAGGCATGGCAAGGCAGGCACCGTGCTGGCCAAAGGGGCTGTGACATTTGGAGCTGTGGCTAAAAGCCTAACTGAAGAGACCTACTGCAAAATCAGTCCTCCAATTCAATAGATTTACGATAGAGACCTAAGTGAAGTGATGATCGCTCTTAGAAGCGCTGTTCCATGAACTCTCTGGTTAATTGTCATGTCAAATCAATGAGAAATGTTCGTTCTTATGTTCTCATGGAAGACAATAGTTCTGCTGCATGACTCTCTAAGCAGAAAGTGGTGTATAATAACCTCATAATGTTTAAAAACATATTAACACAAATCCCAGTGTTCAGTGTCATTGTGTGTTGGCCTCCTTGTGACGAGGTGGAGTCAAACCACATTTTACTTTTTAGGTCGTTATCCTAAATGGATCTTTGCAGGATGTAGCCTTATGCTTTTTATTCCCAGTGGCTGTTGTTAACAACTGGTTTGTTGGGGGAGAAGGTATTAATTTGGACTTGGAAGCTTTTTCAGTTAGGATGATGGATGTGCCCTTGGTAAAACCATGCTCTGAGGAGACCTTAGAGCAGCCTTCCCGTACCTAAAGGGGCCGACAAGAAAGCTGGGGAGGGGCTTTTGACAAGGGCATGGAGTGATAGGAGAAGGGGCAATGGCTATGAACTGGAAGAGGGAAGATTTGGATTAGATATTGGGAAGAAACTCTTCCTGGTGAGGGTGGTGAGGCAGTGGCAGAGGTTGCCCAGAGCAGCTGTGGCTCCCCCATCCCTGGAAGTGTTCAAGGCCAGGTTGGATGGGGCTTTAGGCAACCTGGTCTGGTGGAAGGTGGCAGGGGGTTGGAACTGGGTGGGCTTTAAGGTCCCTTCCAACCCAAACCTTTCTATGATTCCCAATCACCTTCTCCTTCATGCACTTGGAAATGGCTTCCAGCAGCATATGTTCTGTCATCTTTGCAGGGGCTGAGATTAGGCTGGCTGGCCATAGTTCCCTGGATTCTCCTTTTTGAAGGTGGGCATGGCATTTGACTTCACCAGTCCTCAGGAACCACTGTCAAGCACCAGGACCTTGTAAAAATGGTAGAGCATGGCCTCAGAATGACATCACAAGCTCCCTAGACACCTTCTGGTGCGGCCCATCCAGTCCCATGGACTTGTGCTGTGTTTATCCCATTTGCTGCGATAAGTCCACTGAAGTGGTCTCTGACTCACCCTTCCTCTGTGGTGGATATTCCTTCGCTTCTGCAGACATTGCTGCTAGGCACAGGCACCTGGGAGCTGTGACAGCAAACCTTGCAAGTAAAGACTGGGGGAAATCAGGTGTTGAGTGTCTCAGTCTTTTCTGTGTCCTTTGACAGTAAATTGCATCTCATTCCACAGTAAACTCATGTTTTCTTTAGTCTTCCTTTGGCCTACAAGCCCTTCTCGTTGCCTTTCCCATCTCACAGGTTTCGGCTCCACCGGAGCTTTGCCTTTAATTCCCTCTGCACGTGCTCAGGCAGTATTTCTGTACTCTTCCTAGGTAGCCAGTCCGCGCACCTGCCTTCCCTGCTCTTCCTTTTGGCATTGGAGCTCCATCGGGAGTTCTTGGTGCGGCCAGGTGGGCTTCCTGCCGTACCTGTTTGACTCGCTGCACGTGGCGGCGGGCTGTTCCTGTGTTTTGGGGAGCTTGTCCTCAAAGAAGCCTTTCCTGGACCCTTTTGGGCAAAGTTGTAACACCTGAAATAGTGAACTTCTTATGGCGGATGTTAGGAAACATTTAAATAATGGCTTCTCTGTGAAAGAGTCAAAAAGGGAGAGAAAGCTGCCTGATGGACAGACCCACTGATGACTACGAGCGTGGAGCTCTGAGAAGAGGCTCTCCCATGTATGGCTCATTTCAAGAACTGCACCTGGTTATACAAGTCCAAAGCAGTGCAAGTTATGCCAAAGAATCTGTATTCAGTATTCCTAAAAAAATAAAACTCTTCAATGCCTTAGTTGCAGTAGTCTCCTTGTAGCTTCTTTTGTGTCCAAAACACTAGGAAGAAATGAAGGTTTTTCTTTATGAAGTTCACTTCCACAGTAGAACGCTCCGATCCATGTCTGCCGTTTCCGTTGGTATATTTTGCTGGGCTTGGATCATGCTTATTGCACTTCAGGTTGAAATTTAAGTCAAGAAACGTTCTCTTAAAGGATATTCTGAGTGATGCTCTGTGAAACTCCCTATCTGTCCTGTTAACTAACGTACGTTACTGTAGAGCTGCCCTCAAGCCAGGGATGTTCATGCTGTTGATCAGATTTCATGCCAGGGTAATTAACTCGCTTGGCTGTAAGAAAAGGATCAGTGCTCAACATGCTTTGCTCAGGCTTGATATGCTGTTGTTATCCAACCCATGGAAGACTTGATTACAAATTATTTGTAATGACCCAGAGGGTTTTAGTCTTATGACTTAAGCTGGATTATTTTTTGACAGCTGCTTTTGACGAGCATTGCAGGAATTTTATCCTGAGTAGTTTGACTGGGAGAGGAAGCATCATGACTCTTTAAGAATGTTTATGGCGTGAGACAAATTAATCTCTTACTAGATTTTTTTTTTTCCCAGTGTGACAGTAGATAACTGCTGTCTGCTCACCAGCGTGAGCCAGAATTTCAGCTGCATCACCCACACACATCTGTCAGTCTGATCATGGCAAACTAAATACTTTACAGTGCTTTTTCCTTCTGTGCATTATCCAGTTTGGCTTTTCCTTTTTAATGATGTTATTGCTGTTACAGGGCATGCCCCCTGGGCCATACAGATTCCTACTTGAATAATTGGATCTGTTGCCATGGGCCACCTTTTTTACTTCAAACAGAACAACTGGCAATAAGCTTTGATTGAAAAACCTGAAAAAGTAACTCTTCCTTGCATGAGTACAATGCTCCTTGTGTACAGAAATGTGTTTTTGGACAGCTGTTTTGCAGCTCACAACATTTTATAAAACAAATCAAAAGGGAATGAGAATTGGCTTGTTGTTAAAAACTGTACGTGTAGTTTTGAAGGGTGTTTGTTTTAATTTTTTTATTATTTTTAGGACAAGCAGATGAGCGAATTCTTGCCAAAAATAAAAGACTTTTGACTTAAGAAAACAGGCATGTGGAGCTGTGTGTAAGTAAAGCAGAGCTGTTAGTAAAGGTATTTTTCCTATCGTAGTCTGATGGTGACAGCTTGGACCCTTTGGTTGATCTAAGTGCTATTAGGAATATCAAACTGTATAGAAAATTTTTGGTGCTGGATTTGAGTCAAAAAAATACCAAAATCTTTAGTTGTAAACAATTACTCAGGGTAGCAAATCAGGCAGATGAATCTTAGCTGCTCATTAGAAGTGGGTGGTCTTTTTACTCTGGGCCAATAACACTAAATTAGTATGTTCTCTTACGGTAAGTGTCCAGTCAGTCTTGTCATAGCTAAGGAGCTCCTGTAGAAAAACTCTGGAGTTGGAACCTGCTTTCTTCAGGAAGGTGATTAGTTCCTTAATTATAGCACTGTGCAAATTACATATTTGATACTGTTATACAAAAAAAGGTTTTAGTAATTACTGTTGGAATCTGTGTCATTGGAAATGGAGCGTTAGGGACTTGGTTTCATTTCACACGGTACCTTGGGAAAATCTTTTATTCGGGTGCCAGATAGTACACTGGAACTGTTCTGTAACCAGGAAATCTAATTTTACAGTATGTGCATAAATCTGTGTGCCTCAGTGAGAACTGGGGTTGAGAGTCGGGGGAACTACAGTGGTCACACGAAATCAGGGGGGCTGGCTTTCCACTGCAGGTTCTCAGCTGCCTTGCTGCTGGCAAGACTCCTGGAGGAAAAAAAAAATGCATTTAAAATCTAATTAACCATGTATTGTCAGAGCATCTCCTTGTGGTCCGGAAAGGTTTGGATTCCAGGTATTGACCTTAAAGCAAAACCAAGCATTTTCTGTTAACATTTCAGGTCCCAGTAGTGAAAACTACAGTGTAGATGGATCCTGTGTCTTTTTAGTGTTGGCTGCTAGCGTTTCAAAGTTTCAAGAGAGAAATAGTTCACCCGAAGAGCACAGAGGCACCAGGTGTGTTATCTGTAGTTGGATTTACTTACTCTGTGTGTGCATCTGAAATGAGAAGACGGAGCTCTGAACAGGACCTCTTATTCAATACAAATGTGTAGCACAGTGCCTGGAGTATATTTAAGTTCTGCCTTCAACCTTAGCCTTGCAGATTACTTCAAGAATGGAAACGGACAAAGCTTGTAGCTGTTGTAAAAACAGGAAATGCTATTTCAGCGTAGGTTTAAGCTGTTAGGTAGCGTGTAGTAGAGGTTTTGCTGCTGTCTGCAGTGGGATGTGGGGGGGGATTCTCAGCTGATCAAACGGTCCTTCTTGGGTTCTCCCTTCAATTCTCTTCCACAACCCCTGTTTTGTAAGTTGACTACTATAATCTTTTATTAGTGTCAATGATGGATAAAAATACCCTGTAAGGCTTCATAGATAACAAATCCAATAGTAACATTAGATTTACTTAATCATGTCTTAACAAAAAAATGCCCAGTTCTGTAATAATGATGTTTCTGTCTACTCTAGACTTGCAGGCATCAAGCAGCCGGTCCCAGCTAGGACCGTGGTGCTGTCAACCCTACAGATGAGCAAACTGTTGAAGATGTTTTGTGAAAGAAACTCTCACCCCTCTTCCCAGGGGGTAGATGCAATTTACTGCAGTAGTCATAATACATCGATGGTTTAAAATAACAATCAGTCCTGAATTCAGTATGAAGTATGTAAACAGTGTGCTGTCTGCTGAATGACTCTGGCCTTCTAAGAAGGAGGTTTACTAGAAAAGGAAGCTGCATATGGAAACAGAGATTCTAATTTATTTGGGGGCTCTGCTAGTGCTAGACCCTCTCAGAGAGTGAGAAAAATGCATGCACTATAAAGCAATTATCAGTAGGTGTTAACTGATACCGCTATGAATCTCATACCACTTTAAACATGAAACAAAACTTAAAATACAATTGTGACCAGTTTTATATTAACGGAGAAGATAAATTCCTTTTTTTAATGTCAATTACAATTTCGGGATAAATGCTAAATTGAGACTTTCAGCTTTGTACTGATTCAGGGCGCTCAGCTTGAAACAGCTGACTTCAGCTTCTGAGGAGTTGGCCGCTGGAGCGGTTACAGGAGTGTGATGGCAGCTGCCTGCGGTCTCGGAGAAATCTGTGCTGCTACATTTTGGTCTGAGCACACAAGTACAGTGCTTTAAAATCCAGAGAGGGGGCTGACCTGCCTTTGGTAAGCACAGGTGCTAGTTAGGTGGTTGACCTGAGGAAGACAGTATCGGGATAGAGAGTTGGTTGTGGCCACGATAACTCTTACTTTTCTCTGAAGCTTAGGTGCTGGTGCATATAGGAAATTAGGAATTCAGGATGGCAAGAGAAGGACTGCTGTTGGCTCAAGATCTCCGATTGCCCTGTAAGTGTCTATCTGATTGGGGCTCACCCGTAAATTGCTGTCGAGGTGCTCTCGTTGTTCACTTCTTGCGTTTTTGCTTGATGGCTGGATTACTCTTCCAGGAGAAGCAACCTCTAGCCTGGTCTATTTATTTATTTTTTTTTTTAGCCTGAGGAAACGCAAGTCTATGTCTGCAACCGTGGTAGTTGCTAGCAGGGAGGCTGTAGGGACATCCAGTCCTTGGAGCCTGTACCCACGCTCAGGTTTGTGGGGCCAGGTGACATCGGTAAGGGCAAGCCAAGGAGCCAAGTACAAAGGTGTGAGAGCAGAAGTCTCCTCCAGCCGAGGAGCGGTCCAGCTTCTTGTGCAGGGGGGTCCCCTGCAAAAGGGCTCCTCTCCTGCTGTGGCTGGTGCCCAGCTTTGGGACAGAGGGACGGGGACGGTGGTGTGGCACGGGCTCCAACAGTGCCCTTCCCTCCCAGGGCTGGAGAGGGAGCGGGACTAATTCACATCTTAAATACGTACCCTAATAGAAGAAATGTTACTTACCCTGTTTCTCCGTTAGATCACTACTGTATCTTTGGAAAGGTTTCTTCTTGCTCCAGTGATGAGTCAGTCCATGGTTTTGCTCGGTAATACCAGTGCTGATTTGGGAATGCGAATTTTTTATTCACGGACTGATCTGAAGGCATTGCTTCCTTTCACCCTTGAGTTCGCTGAGGAAAAGAAGCCAACAGAGGTGCTCTCCCCTGCTGTGCTGCCCAGGGAAGGTGGTGTCAGCCCCTCACAGGTCTGTGCATGCCTGCTCCTTCTTGCCCTATACAATAACTCTGTACGGACATCAGGAAAAGTGATGTGAAGTGTCTAGAGGCAAGACCAGCTTAAGGATGCTCCCCTCTCGTTCCTGCATATCTGCTGCAATGTGCCGTGAACTCAACCATACCAGTAATAATTCAAAGTAAATTTGTTTAAGTGACTTTGTTTAGCAATTTGGTTCATAGCACATCGCCACAGCTGGCCTGCAGGCTACACCTGAAAGGGCGTCGTGCTACCATACAGCAGCCGGACAGCAGCCAGAGGATGATGGTAGAGGTTGAAACATATTTAAATCCTCTTTTTCACAGACCCTTTTGTACTTTTGAGCCTGCCCGTGCCAGTTTTCAATAGCTTGCAGCTTTTGCCTGGATGCCCATATCTACTTGACCCTATCTTTTAAAACTGAAGCATGAGTCTGGGAATTCAGGCTTTTTATTTTCCTTTTCTGCTCTCTAAAATTCACAGGGAAACTACTACTGTAAAATTCAACTTCAAACACAAGGAAAATGCGTTTAATGTTTCTTGGTATTTGGTTTGCCAACCACTGGATGTCAGTGCTGCTCCACTAAAGACAGGCTCTTCCCTGCCTCCTTCCCTGTGGATGTGAAGGAGGTGAGAACAGGGGCTCCTGATTTTTGTCGCTCAAATACTTGAGCAACATTCCGATTCCTTGGAACAAATAGCCGCAGAGATTAAAATATTTATTGCACGTCTCTAAAACAACTGCCGTGTTTCAAACCTTTGATTCTCAATGCAAGATGAGAGACAAGCTTGTGCTTAGGAGTTACTGCGGTCTGTTGGAGCTTATGGGCTTGATGAGTCAGTCTGTGGACTGTCCAATAAGTGAAATAAAGCCTCTGGAAAAAAGATGAAAGTATGATCTTACTGGAGGTATAAATGTAGTGCTTTTATAGCTTGCAAATGGCACATTTAGCAACAGATGATTTTTCAAGTTTAAAAGGAAAAAGTGGTGACAGATTTGAGACGATTAAGTTGGATATGTAGCAAAAAGCCTGTCTAGACCTTTGGTTTTATGTTTTAAAAATGTATTAAATACAGATCAAAAAATGCTCATAAACTGCTCATAGATGTGGTATTCAATTCAGGCTTTTGCAATAGGTTTGGCTCTTTTAAATTCTGTTAAGTTTCTTACTTTTATTACACTCTTCACCATTTTGCTCCTAAATATAACTTGCTTACACTGTAGGAAGTGGGAGAAATAACCAACCAAAAGATTTGGGATTTTTGCATTGTTCGTTTTGTTTCTGTTGTTGAAGGCAGTCTGAAATGTCGTAGCTGTCTTTCTTTTTAATAGGAGAGCAAAAAGTTTCCTAGGTAACCTGCTGAGGGTGCGGGTCAGTGGCACGGTGCAACCTGCATCGGATGCTACCTTCTCCTTTGAGGCAAAAGGTGCTATTAATTTCCACTGCCTTTTGCATGGAGCTCTTCAAGCTGGCATGCCAATTTTGAATGTAAAACACCCCATTTCCCTCCATTTTAACATAACAGTATCACTGAAATTAATCCAGGTGATTACATGTGTAAAGCAACGCAGTTCTGTTATTGATCTGTAATTAAACACACAACAGAAAATCTTTTACACAGCCAACTTAACACGCCTAGGGAGCATATCCGTTTTATCTCGGCAGATGACAAAGTAAGTTGTCGACAGCTTAAATGCTCGCGCTGCAAATGGAAGCGTTGCAATCTGTAATTAGCTGAAATCGTTTGAAGGGGATCTGTGGAAGGCACGCAGGCATCGGTGGCCTGAACTGTGCGTTTTAAACAGTCGCTCTAGCACTTGTGTTATTGGTGGCTTATAAATACAATTAGCTGCAGCTACTTCAGGCATTAAAAACAATGGGGCCGGAGGATGTTAGAGTCAGGAGACTACTTGTAGAGACTGTGGTGTTTCAGAGGTTGCTTACAGCATGGCAGACTAAGAGAAGAAATGTCTTATTAGATTGGACTTGGTTATAGACTGGTTTGATTCTGTAACTTTCTTTTCCCGCTGGACCAAAATTAATAGTATGTTTCTACCAATTTCTTTTTTTTTTTTCCCTGGTGGATGAGAAATATATATTGATGCTGTTCTCTGACAATAAGTGAAAGACATCCTTCTTTACCAAAGAAGTGCTATTTAAATACCTGTCAATGAAAGACATCCTTCTTTCCCAAAGAAGTGCTATTTAAATACCTGTCAATCTGTTATGTGAGTTCTTTCTACATTTAACTTAATTTATTTTCAGAAACTCTGATGATTTCTGATGATTAAGGCAAGTTCTTTTCAAACACAGGAATGTTTCTGTACATTTAAGCTTTTTATTGTACATAGGGAATTTAACTATGGAAGTTTGGGTATCCGTAAGTTTAAAAGTTTCTATTTGTCAAGAATAATTTCTTTAATACATGATAGTTGTCTTTGAAAAGTCAGATTCTCTCTAGTAGAGACTTTACTTGCTGAAAGATGAAAAAAAAAGGAAGTCTTTTGCCCATTGGAATCAAAAGTGCTATGTCTCTGGGTTTAGTGATAGGAATTGTATTATTATACTTGGGAAAGGGGCTAGTGATCAGGTAAGGAAACTTCAGGGGAGGACATACCTGGGCGGGTTGCAATTAGGGAGAGTGCGAACAATCTCATTTACGGAAGCAGTTGGAGAAATGGACATTACAATTGCAAATGAAATCCATTGCTGATAAATGTGGTTAATAAATATCGGAAAGTGTGGACTGTATTACTCATATTGCTTGTTTCTAAATCATCTGTAATCCCTCAGGAAAAAAAGACCCGATTCCAGGGCCACAGTGAAATTGAAACGCGGCATGTTTTAAATGGATAGAGAAGTGCTTTTCCTGGCCCGCCAAGCTGGAACCCAACGATACAGATGCTTAAATCGAAAAAATTGAATAGTGACATTTCCTATGTCACCCTTTCTGACACTAGTTAGTCTTGCACAATCAATTGATGCAACTGTGATCTGTCATGTTGGCTGCTAGAAAGATGTGTGTTATAGCCAAAAATATGCTTGATTGAACCTCTTACTTCAATGTCCATTCAATGCATTTGTAGGGTTAGAAACTCTTTATTTTGATGAAGATTTGTGTTCTTCGTTACTGTGAGAGCATTTATTGTCAAATTTTATATAGGCATTACATTTTCAAATTATCTATAAATTCTTGGCCTTTTTCTAAAATTTGGCAGCCCTTCAGTGTTCAGTTTCTCACTTTATTCCTTTGAGTTTTCTGCATTATTTTTGTTTGGTTTCTCACCTCTTTCTTTTCTTTGGGTTCCCCCCCTTCTCCTTTCTTTCAAGGGAGGAACCCATTGAAACTGGGCCAGGTTTGAAACTTGTCCTTGGCAGTCTTTTTTATTTATTTATCTATTTATCTTCATTTGTATCTCTTTAAAAAAAATATGTACAATTGCACAAATTTGGGCAAAGCTGTGACCTTCTTACATCTGGTGAAGCAGGTGACTCTGCATTTTGACAACAGCAATGGAGGGTTGAATGGGTTTGGTAAGGTTGGTGTTTTCAGGTATAGCAAACATAGCTAGAAAGTTTAACTGTGAATAACAAATACTAAAGATGATGTCTTGTCTGCCAAGGGATTACATTTTTCCCAGGAGCAGCTATGTCTTTCTGACAGCTTTTGCAAATGGAGACAGTTTTATGCAGAGCAGCTGCATTTCACGTGCTGCTGTTGTACGTCTAGCAAGTTCACTTACTACATTTAAATCTATTTTATTGTGAAAGGGCAGAAATTAATGAGTTTGGCCTTGCCACAGCAATGTTTGTAACTTTGCTAATTATGCAGGTTCTGCATGTGGACTGTATAAAGCCAACAGAAACACTTTATAGACACTCCTTCTACAGGGTTAATCTGATTTAAAGAGGCTTAGAAAAAAACAGCACTGTCTTACCGAGTGTTACATAGCAGGTGAGCCAAATGCACAGTCCATCCTAAATCGAGATACCTGACGTTTTGTAGAGGACCACCGTCTTGGCAGCCGCAGTCTGGGGCTTTTCTTCCACTGTTCTGAAGGAAGCGTGTAGCTGTTGGGGCAGGAGTTGTGGTTCACCGGCTGCATCCTGCAGGATGGGAATCTGTATCTGGATCCCCAGGAGGGAAAAAGACTGACTGGCTGGAAGCGAGATGCTCTTTGAGCCTCCTACCTCTGTGCTGCACTCAAGCTGTATTACCTTTTGTATCCTATTTCTCTTCAATCTGAAGGATAGGCATCGGTGAAGACTTCATTTGCACAAAGATGTTGGTAAGCAGTTCTGTAAATCACAGTGTGAAAACTAATGAAATCAAATCTTTTTACAGATGCAAATACTGGCATTACGATGATAACCTGCTCACCTCCAGCGTTGTCATTGTCTTCCATAATGAAGGATGGTCCACGCTGATGAGGACGGTCCACAGTGTCATTAAGAGAACACCAAGGAAATACTTGGCAGAAATTGTGCTGATTGATGATTTTAGCAACAAAGGTATATTTGGAGTATTAACACATTACTTGCAGGAAATGAAACTTTTTTTTCTTTAAATAGTTTTCTTTTGATTTATTACCTACCATGGATTGAGTTGACTCTGCAAGAAAAGTAAGTTGCTTCTTCACGGTCTTTTCAGTTTTCAGTGAAGGGAAGGCTCTTTTCCGATGAACTGCTTTCATAAAGGTGGCAGTCCTCTATGTGTACTTAACTGTTTGAAATAAAGGGTTTGTTGTGGGCTCTCGCCCACAGTTGTGGAGTAGCATATAGTAGGAAGCTGGGGTAGCTAGTACCTCTCTTAGCTCTTATGAAAACAAATAGTTTTAAGAGTATTGAAGGAGTCTGAATTAAGCCTGTTAGGAATAATTTGACTTATTCTGATTCATTTTCAATACCTTTTTAATTTCCAACATCCTTTTTTAATGAAACATCACATTAAGGTGTTTATTGTTTCTTATTGGGAGGGAGGGGCTTTTAAGAATTTAAGTGTGTTTTAATTTCTGCCTTCAAGTCCTGCAAATCAACATTTTCAGAAGTCCAGAGATTTTCCTCTTCCTTAGTAATGTACATTCTGGTCTTGGTTTATAGTCAGGATGTATATACTTGCATGTGATTCTTACAAACATAAACATACACTGACTTTTTTTCCTTTAATGGTGATGTCTTCAGTGTTAATGCAAATCAAGGCTGAATACGGAGGAGAACTGAAAGTGGTATGCTAGAGATAGAAGATGATTGATATAGAGGAAATCTGTCTGGTTTTAAACTTTAAACAAATTTCAAAATAGTGCACCAAAGCTGCGCATTCTGGAAGATTTTGTTGCAGCGTAGTTCTTGAATAGAAGTTGACAGAGGAAAAGAGCAGACACATAAATAAAAACGTAACTTTGAGTATGCGGCATGACGGAGTCTTCTGGACAATGATGGTGATAGCTTTTAGGAGCACAGGCAAGTTTGAACTGGTCAGCAGCCCAGGATATGTTCCCTTTACCCTCCTCTTTGGTTTTATAATAGCTGAATTGGGTAGTGGCATGGAAAGCAATGACTCTGTTCTGAAACTCTCCATGTTATCAAGTGATCTGGGCTTCTCCAGCCTCACAGGAGGAGTTGTTTTCTGTGCGGATACCAACTATAAATTTTAAAACTGAACTCATCGCATAGGTGGGGTTGCCTTTTTTGAGTATAAATTGCTATTAAAAATAGCTATTGTATGTTAATTTTTACATCGTCCTTGTAGGTAGGTATCATTTTCTGTTTGTTTTTACAGGACAGGGAAAGTTACCTGTGTTGTAAACTTGCCTGCATCTGGTTTAGTCTAAAAAGGTTACTGAATGCTACATTATAGTCTCCTGTATCCTTTAACAGCTGTTGAGAATTTGGCTTAGATATACACACACGCTATAAAACAAAAATATCTTCTCTCCTAAGGGTTATAATTTTAATAATTCAGTCAGCAGACATGTGCTGTGTTTTTCCTTTTCAGCTGGGATCACAGCCTTCCTTCAGAGCTATTCAAGGACTGAGTTAGCTGACTAAAATAACAATGACACTGATGGTCTCTAGAAAAATTACCAGATTTTTTTACTAATGATTGGACTCAGTACTTGGGTTTCACATGAGTTATAGCTGACTCTGTGCTATATGTATGTAATTCATGGAATGGGTTTGTGTGGTGTAACAACTCGTACTACAGTTTTCCAATATATGGCGATTGTTAAATAAAGGCAGTATTTTTCAAGAAATTTGTTTTGAAATACAGAACTTTAATTATGCTTTCTGCTCGTATATGAATGGTTAGCAGATACAGGTAGCCTGGACCTAACATCCAGCAGACCCTTGTCTCTGTATTTCCCACACTTCGTTTTCCCAAACAACTTCCTTGAGTCAGAGAATTCAGTAAAGCAAGCTCAAGATGCAATTTTCTCATGTATGAGTGACTGGAAAACAAGCACGGACTGGAATGGTTCTGAACACCTTGCTGCAGCTGTACTGTTTCACTATAATAATTCTTCAGACTGCTTTAGGCTATTACTTGGTAAACATAATTAACTTAATTTCAGTAATTCAAATTGCATTCTAGATGAAAAATGGCCAAGAGAGGAGAATCTTGCTCCACTTTTTTCTCCCCAGAGAGACGCATGAGCTAGTACGGGCTGCAAAGCGTGCCAAGCCGCCTGCAGAGATCTCCAGTTGTTAGGAGAGCTGCAAAACACAAACACTCTTAATCACAGCAGAGCTGCTGGTGGCTTTTTGCTTTTCCAGCCAGAAGCAAAGCGATGCTGACAGCACAGATACAGGATTTTCTCCTTCCCCACCTGCTCTCAGTTCATATCTGCCTTTCCACCCAGCAAAGAGCGGCTTACCCTCTTTGAGGCCAATGTTGAGGGATGCAGATGCTGGACTGGGTCGATGTTTGCTCACGCTCAGTGTGGCTGTCCTTATTTCTTAGCCGCCACTTTCTCCAGCAATAGGAAAGTGAAATGGAGCATAGTGGTTCTAAAGGCTGGCTCATAAAGAGCCCTGCCTGTCCTCCTTTTTGAGAAATCCTCTTTCATCAGAAGGGAGTTACAGCTGCATAGAAGCTCGTATGTGTTGTGCCTTACCGGGAGGAACAGTTGCAATGCTTGGAAAATGTTCTTTTCATTGTAATTCTGTCTATAAAGTCAGTTGGGAGCCGTCTTTTTGCTGAACAACACTAGCCCTTTCCTTCCTTCCTCTTCTGCAAACAGCGGGGCTTGGCTCTGCAGGACTGCGCGGAGAGGTGTGCTGAATTCTGCTTCGGCATTATTTTCTTTGTCAAAGCACAAAGGGAGCAGTAACAAGAGGATGACACCAAGCTAATTGAACGATGCTACTTCTGATAGTTCGGTGGAGACCTCTGTATTAATGCATGTCAGGCTGGCCGCGTTGCTGAACCTGGGGTTTTTTCCCCTCAGTTTTTCTTGTGTTTCTTGATAGAAGGAAGCAGTTTATTTTGCTGTGGGTGCTAGCTGTTCTGAAAGGGGAATGAGAATTCATAAAGTCAGATTTTTCTGAAGCTCCCTACAGTTACGGTTGTGTATATAGGTCTTCAGTGGCTACTTGTTACGTATTTAGGTACCAGCTTCATTTCTTTCTGAAGTGTAGAGGTCAATATCTCAGCGGGTGCAGCTCGCTTTTGTAGCCCGTGCACCCGTGAAGAGTGCCTGCAGGGTAAATACCAGTGTTCTAGTAGCATTTAAAGGCTCTGTCTACCTTTTGCATTTACTTATTTTGTTTCTTTATCGCTATCTGTATTTCCCACTCATGCAGCATCCCATAAGATAACCAAAGGGGAAGTAATGAGCGTAGACAGGTAACAGTATTTTTTATTAATGTGTTTAACAGCGCTTGCAGTGAGGAAACTGAGGCATTAATCAGTGCTTGCGTTAGGGCTGCAAGCCCCACATCAGTAGTATCACGGTACCGGGGACTTGGAGGCAGCTGCTGTAGGGAGGACGTCTGATAACCGTTTTTCTAGTTCATGACGTCCATGAGTCAAGGGGAAAAAAAACTGCTTTCCTCCTCCCCCCCCCGCCTTGTAATCTGCAATGCCTAAGATCTTTTGGAGAACGGACGTGTTTTTCAAAAACATTGATTCATGCTTTAATCATGCACTGAGACATGAGAGAACCACCCAAACAAGGGAGGACCAGATCAGTGGATATAATATTTTGAAAAGTAAAATACATGTTTTTAAACAAAAAACCAGGATGCTGTAAGGCTGTTGACAGATACCATAAATACACGTTCTAGGTGAACAACATTTAACGCTGGCCAAACAGTATTTCAAACTGTAAAAGTATCAGGATTTTATACACTACTGTCATGCAGGCTTTGTAGTATGGGAAAGAGGGGAAAATTCAGTTTTCCTGTGGGAAATAGCACTTGCTGCTAACCCTGGCACCGTTTCAGGTAATGGACTGCAAAGTCCTGAGAGTTGTACTGTAGAAAAGCTTTACACAATCAGTATGACAGATTTTTACAGCTCCCTGTGAGCCTTACATAGTTGAACATTTGATGACTAAAACATTTGGCTTCATAGGCAGGAGAGCTGGAAATAACTTCAGGTTTTAAATCTTTAAAACATTCCTGGCAGTCCTTCTGTAACATGTACTTGGAATTTGCAGAATAAATAATGGTGTGGTATAAAGATTCTCTTAGTACCACTTCAGTATGACCTCATAACTCCATTGATTTTATCCAATAAAAATTTATATCACAGCTATCGTATCATATATTCTATAAATATACATGGCCTGTTACTCTATACAGAGTATGTGATAAAATTGTTCTTTCTCTAGTTTGATATTTATGTATCCTTGAAGTTTTCCTAATGCAGAAGGATTTACAAAAGAAATTGTAAATGTTTGTGGGAAAGGAGAAAAGGATACGTAAAACTTTTAGTTGAGAAAACTTACTCTCTTATAAAGGTGAAGAGGAGGGATAAGAGCATTAAAAGATAGTGGTTTCAGAAGATTGTTCTTCATTAGAATTATTGAATTTCCAAGTTTGGAAACTTCACTTCCAAAAAACACAATTTCCATTTCAATTATTTATATGCAGCTTTTGTTTAAGCTAGAATTTTTTTTTAATACTGTTGGCAAAAATATAGCACATATTGAAACATAAGTTGCAGCAAGCTCCAGACTTCAATCATTTTCATTCAGGGTACAGAAAGTGTTGCTGCTGAAAGGGACATCCTTCTCCTGCCACCTCTGCACGTCCCCTCACCTATGAGACCGGCGCAGGCACGGCATCTCGCAGCCCCTCGGAGCTGGTGCAGACCTTGGCTCCAGCTTCTTAGGTGGCTTATTTTGGTTCCTGACCGAGACAAACTGAAGTCGTAGGCAATTCTTTTGAACTTTTCAGTACAAAAATAGCTTTTAAGCCAACACCGGTAGTTAAATCAGCGTAGCCTCAAACAGCAAGCGCCTGACTGCCAGCCCTCCTTCTGCCTTTGTGAGTTTTCTCAACAGAATCATCTGTGCAAAAATATTACACAACGCTAGGATCCTTTTTTCGAATTGTGTGGTAGGAATGTGGTTTCCAGGCTAGTTTGGCAAAGACCAATGTCCACATACAAATGTGTAACCGTTTAAGCGTAGCCCGTCTTGATTTTTATGCAGTTACTCGTCCCTTTACTGACCAAGTCCCTTTGGCTAAAGGTTTCCTGACTCATCAGCACGATGAGCCACAGCTCTTTCACTGCAATTCTGGCCCTCCGATTATTGTTATTATTTGTTTCATTAGAAGATTAGCATAAGACCACCCCAGCCCCAGGAGGGAACAGGTCTAGATGAGGGAGGACAGTAATTTGAGTATGGTGAGTTTCTGCCTCAGGTTTCCAGAATTAATAGACTGACGGAAAGTGTTGTGAGGCAGAAAGTGAGTGAAGATAAATGTTTAACTGAAAAGTGATGCCTTCAGCTGTACCTGGGACATTATCTGATGAGGAAGGACCGTGTGCTGAAGCGTAGAAGCTTCTCTGCCTGGTTGAAATAGAGGCGAAGACCTGAAAGCCAGTGTGTGATGTATTGAAGTGACTGGGAATTATCCACCCAGCTCCCCCGTGGTGTGGCTTCAGCTGCTGCTTCTTCAGAGGTGCCGGAGACAAACCTGCACCCTGGAGTCCAAGAGCTCCAAGTCTTCCTCTCTCCAAGTTTAGTGTTTGTGAGCGGTAGTACAAGCAGTTGAGTTAAAGATTCTCATAAATGTCTGTAGACGTTTGTAAGTTGGATTTGGGCTGTATTAAGAATACAAAACTGTTTATTATTAAACTTCACCAAAATATTTTTTTTTCTTTGTTATTTGATAGCACACTTACAAGAGAGGTTGGATGAGTATATTAAGCAGTGGAATGGCCTTGTAAAGGTATTTCGAAATGAGAGGAGAGAAGGTTTAATCCAAGCCAGGAGCATTGGAGCCCAGAAGGCTAAGCTTGGTCAGGTAGGAGCCGATTCACACACAAATCTGTCTTTTTGTTCTTTTTTGGGGGGGAGAGGTGGTGGTAGTTCCATGTTCAAATAGATGTGTAGAAATGTAGTATTGTATTCTTGATACTGGTTTTAAGAGATTAATTTTACTCATTCAAGCTTCTTTTTTTGTTTATAATATGAAAGTATTTCAGAGTAAATACGCTTAATTAAATCATCGTGACTTCATATACAGAAATATAAATTACTTTTTTTTTTTTTTTTTGCTTTTGAAGGTTTTGGTTTACCTTGATGCCCATTGTGAGGTGGGAATTAATTGGTATGCGCCACTTATAGCTCCTATATCTAAGGACAGGTAATGTTCTCCCGTTATTTCCAGTGTCTGGCCTCTTGGGAAGAAAACATCACAGTAACAATCTTCACATTTCAAACTGTAGTCAATAGGTTGTATATCTATGTCAATATATAGCGATATCAAAGTATACCGATATCTGCTGTCCAATGATTTTATTATCTCCCAGCATAAAAGCTATGTAAGGAGGAAGGAAAATAGTGAGGCAAATAAATCTCCGGATAGCTTATTTTAATAGGCATACTGAATTATTTTGCTTAGTATAGATTAAATATAAGACAGCTGTTGTCCTGCGACAATCTGAGGGATCGTTATAGAAATGTTCTGGCTAAATAGGGAGCCTGATTAAACAAAATACCTACACAAGAATGTAGTGGAATGAGTGGAAAAGTAGCAGTAAGTGTTTTGATTTAATGGGGATTTAAAGCCCCTGTGACCTCTATATAACTTTCTCATCTTTAGTCTTGCAATGTGGTCGTATTTGTTTCCTGCGAAGCACTTTGGAGCGTTGTCGGTAGCGAAGTGAGGCCAGGGCTTGAGCCTGTCTCTGCCGCAAGCCCAGGCACTTGCTGGGAGCCAGCGGTGGAAACGCCTGCGCTGCGTGCGTGGGATCTGTGAGAGGTGACAGCCGAGGGAGATCTCCTGGGGCTTCGTTTCTTCCCAGCTGTTGAAACGCTGTTGTTTCTGTGTGCTGCCGCACTCTTAGCTTGTGTGGTCAGCTGGTATGTGTGTTTAGGAAACCGTGTGCTTGTTTAAACTCCTTAATCCCATAAAAATAACTGCTTAATCCTAAAAACTATTTGTTAACCTGTCGTACTACCAGAACTTTCCTGAAGAGGTGAGCTTTGTGTGTTTTAAAGGCTGTAACTCAGCGTCAAGACTATGTTTGGGCCAGGATACTAGAGAGAAGGTGGAAACGCTTGCATGCTTCCGTCGAGTGCGTGTTGCTCTTTTACACAAGAAAGGCTGGTGAGAACAGACATCCTCCGTCACCGCCCATGGAAGCAGAGGGTATGCCGAGGCACACGGTGCCGGAGGGCAGTGCTCGGCAGCCTTCTTCCAAGCCCCCAGTACCCTGGGTGCAGCCTGCTGCCGCTTCTGCCTCAAAGAGGAGCACGGCATTAGCGTTTCTTTTCCCCTCCACTTATTTTTCTGTCCGTAGGATTTGACTTAAAAAGATGGAAATGCTCCAAGTTTGGTCATTGGGAAACTCGTGTGGAAAATCTGGGGAGAATAACAAGATCATGTCTTTTTCTTGGTGAAGATTGTATGTGATAGATCACAATGAGGAGCATATTGCAAATCACACAGGAAAAATCCTACTGAAGACTGCTGCCTGGAGAGCACCAGTGAAGTTGTTTTTATCCTGAGAGGCTGGATTTGCAGGGCACTTGAATAGGACAAAATAGTGAAAATCCATGTTTACATTAGTAAAAGCTGAGGGCTTATCCTACTTGTTGACAGCTAAGATCTGATATGAATAGAAATTATGGGAAATAATAATACTGTAAGAACCCTAGCCCTCTAAGGGCTCCTCTGTTGCCTCCAGCAGTGCTTTGTTAGAAGACCAATGTCAAGAAGTACACGTAAAGCAAAAAGTGCTGATAAACGAATTGATATGTTAGCATTTCAGACCTAACTTTTCTGCTTTCAGAACTTCTTAAAACAACATAAAGAAAGGACTGTCTCTTTTTTTTTTTCTTCTAATGAGGCTTCATTTTTTAATAATATGTTCACAAGTGACTTGTTACATACGCTGTTCTCTAAGCTTAATAATTAACGGTGTAAATTTCAGATTAGACAGATTACTGTTCTGAAATTGTATTTTGCTCTTTTTTTCCCCTCTATAAACGTTTCAGAACTACATGTACTGTACCTCTAATAGATTACATAGATGGGAATGATTATTCCATTGAGCCACAACAAGGTGGGGATGAAGATGGTTTTGCCAGAGGGGCCTGGGACTGGAGTTTGCTGTGGAAACGAATTCCGTTAAACCACAAGGAAAAGTCCAAACGAAAACATAAAACTGAGCCTTATCGGTAAAGAGAGCTGTTTACATATTGTGAATCGTAATGAATAATTGTCTAAAACCTTTCGTTTTTCCCTCCCACCCCCTCCCTCTTTTCCCGTCGACTATGGTCGGTGCACGGGTGCCACGCGGGTCCTTGCACACGGCCGCATCTTCCCTGCCACCGTCCGCCACCCTGCAGAACCACATGCACTGTGCCACTTATAGATGTCATAGATGGCAACACTTATAAGATTGTGCCCCAAGGGGGTGGTGACGAAGATGGGTTTGCTAGAGGAGCGTGGGATTGGAGTATGCTATGGAAGAGGGTTCCCTTGACCAAGCGAGAGAAGGAAAGCAGAAAGACAAAAACTGAACCGTATCGGTAATCACTAAATCACTTACCCGTTTCTATTTTTTTCTGAAGTCAATATTGATCCACTAAGATTTGCATGTACTTCCAGCCTGAAAAATCTTCCTATTTCTAACCGCGCCAGCTGCTTTGTTTAATCAGACCTGTTTGCCACAACTATTTGCCCAAAATACCTTTGCTACCTTGCGTTGCCTCTCCGTTCCTGCTCTTGTGTGGTTAATAGGGTGCATATTAGTACGAGAGGGTTTTGTTTGGCAAAATAAAATGTTGTGTGACTTTGTTTCCAGGGAAAACTTTATTTAGCTATGATTTTTTTTTTTTTTTTTAAAGTAGTGTTGGAAACAACAGTGCTTGTTTAACCATTTGATTTGAAATAATGAGCATGCTGTTAGTATTTATAATGACTGGTAATGCATAAAATCTGTAGCCTGCTGTCATGGCTGGATGCATGCATACAGCTCGTGGATTATGCATGTGCATCAAAAAAAATCCCTTTTGTCATTTTTCTCTAACTTGCTTCATAATAGATTGCATCTGACAAAGAAGCATACTGTTTAAGAATCTTGCTAGATATTTTCTAAGGTCTCAGTATGTTTGGGGATTTTAATTAAATACACATAGCATTAAAAAAAAAAACCCTACCACCTCATTTTCTGGGAAAACTCCAATAACTTTCACAGAAGTCCCACCTTTTTCTTACGCATTGTAGTGGGGTATGTTTTTTTTTCCCGCAAACAGAAACTGGCTAGAAACCCTAGCTAGAAACCAGGGTTTCTGGATGGCTTTTTCAAGACTGGGAGACTGTGGTTCTGCTGTTTTTTATTACTTTCCCCTTCACACTTAACTAATCGTGTTACTACATTTGAAAGCAATCCTCACATCTTCAGAATCTAATGTCCTCTATTGCTTGTATATATGATTTAAACATTGTAAGAACTGATGTTGGTAATTCCCTATCCTCACCCGTGATTGTTCTCTGCTAAAATGGCAACACATGCAAGGAAGTTATGAAGCTTTGATCTGGTTTGTATACAGTATAAATAATACCATTTTCTGACAAGGCTGTCCACATTGGAACTTTAATATTCGCTTAGAGGGGGATAAACTATTTCAAACATCTCTGTTGTGTTCTGTGTTTACCATCCAAACAGGTCTTAAAATCCTTTAAAGTGTTCCCAGAAACACAGAACACATGTTCTCAGAATGGTTTAAAAGATTACTTTATTTTTAATAATATTTTTGGAGTTACAATGCTTCTTTTTTAAAAAAAAACATTCCCTACATCTGTTTATGTCCAGGCTGTATGCATTTTGTTGCAGCAAAACCAAGGCAAGTAAGACCAAGTAAAAGTCTTGCTGAAACCATAGCCAGGATTGCTTACTTTAGAAAGAAAACAAACAAAGAAAAATAAACCGCAACAGCTTAAAGCGCAGAAACAAACTTTTTGTAATGTGAGAATTGCCCCAGGACTGAATCCTCCTTTAATATTATGCTTACCTCTTAATATAAAATAAACTACAGAGGTTACGCGGATTTTAGCGTCTTCTGTCACACACTTGACAGCACGTTGGAGACTGAAACTTCAGCATCGGAGGCCTCTACACTTGCCAAGTCTTTATGGTGCTGAGGAAGACCCAAAATGCGGGGGGCCACAGGGCTGTGCCGTGCAGCGTGCCTCTCCCCGCCGTGCTTGCTGGCTTCCTGCCCTCTGAACCCCTGGGATGCCAGAGCAGAGGAAAATACAGGAGGCAGACAGGTAGAAGGGGACATTTAGGAGTAACTCAGCATCTGACCAGGTGATTTGGAGAGCAACTAAACCGATAACCGTTAGGCTTAACTCAGCTGATAGAGCCAGTAGCTCTGGTTTTGTTGTTGCCCTGCCCTGCTGTGTGGAGCAGGTATATGTTAACCTTACGGTTACTTTTGCTTAAGCAGCTCTCCTCCAGATGTTTATGCTCGGAAGGGAAATATGTAATCATTGCTGTTAAAAGGAGCACCACTAAGTTACAAATCTAATGGGCCAAAGCGACTCAATAGTGCTAGAAATGACCCATCTCTCAAGAATTTGCTTACAAAGGGGTGTTACACTTGTGTTTTACTTGGCTCACCAGAGTGATCCAAACTCTTGGATTTTCCTCCTTTCAGTGCTGCAGATCATCTGAAGTCAGAAAGAATTCATTTTTTCCTTACCAGCTTCTTTTTTTTAAATTGCCACCTTAGTAGGGACTTCAGCTTGTATCCATTAGAGTTTTTATGTATTTATTGATCCTCAGGTGAAAAATGCTTGGTATGTGCGCTGGAAATGGTTTAACATATCCTCCTCTCTATTTCAGTGTGAGCAAGCTACCGAAGAATTTTGGTTAGAGCCGTTCTGCAAAAATGCTCTAATCCAAACCACAGTGTCTTTTTGACACATTAAAACTTGCTAATTGAACCTTGGCGTACATGGAGGGATTTACAAAGCCATTTCAAATAAAAACAACCTAAACCAAAATGGAAACCTTGTCCACCTTGATCCAGGCCCTCTTCAAAATTTTACTGAGTATAATGAAAAGTGTCTCTATATGGCAGTGGCAGAAAAAGAACCAGAGGGAGAAGACAGGAAGGTATCATTTAGCTGGAAAAACTGTTGCTTATTTAATAGACAGTAAGTTTCAATGTGGCAGCTCCTCAGAACGTAAGTCTATGTCTGTTATACAGTCTCATCTGTTATCTCAAAAACTTGAAAAACTTTCAAGAGAGAAACAGCTTATCACACTGATTCTTACCTTTTTTTATTTTAATGAAAGCATGCTGACTGAATGGATAATTCCAACCAAAATCTTGTATAATTAAATGAAAAATCAAAAAAAAAAAACCCACCAAACTCTGTGACTTCACTAGAAATTATACAGATGTCACTTTGGAAAATTGCTGGAAGCTGATGACAAAGCTTTATGATTTTTTTCAGTGTATTGCCATTTATCTAATCTTTATTATATGTTAACAGTGAATTGCTTCCTTAATTCATGCTTTCTCTGCGTGTTATCATATCCTTTTGGCAGAAGGAGTAACGCTGTCTTCCTCTTTCAGGTCCCCTGCAATGGCTGGTGGATTGTTTGCCATTGAACGCGATTTCTTCTTTGAACTGGGTCTCTACGATCCAGGGCTTCAAATTTGGGGTGGTGAAAATTTTGAAATTTCTTACAAGGTAATACCGAAAATTGAAAACTAATGCAGTTTAGTAGATCTTTTTTTCTGTAAATACTTCTGTTTGGGGTTCGGACAGACCTACCTCTGATTTGCACCGCCTCTGCCTCACGAAGCCTGGAAGGTTTTGTTGTGAGGAGGTGTTGTGGCAGAGATGTCTGTCCTCAGTGTTTCCTTGTGGGCTTTGGGGCAGAAGGGTTCGGAGAGGTGGCCTAGTGCCAAGACCCAAATGCTGAATATTCTAGATTTTGTTAATAGTTTGGGATCGCACACACCCCGCTAAAGGTCTAATCTGAAACCAGACTGGCAGATTCGATGGGATGGGGGGAACTGAGTGCTCTCATGGTAAGCACAGAAAAAATGTTATTTCTAATGAAAGTGATTATAGAGAACAAGTAGCACTCAGTTTACACATAGATGCCCGTAAGGTATATAACGATGCAACGAAACGTAATCTGCCCTGGTTTCCTCCTCCCTACCATTTTTATGAGTGAAAAATGATCTCATGTACTTTTCTAAAATTTCAAGAACTTCTTTACAGGCAAAGTCTTTGTAATTGAAACGCTAACTGCATAATTCCTAATCACTGCAGGAGATTCTATTTTCACTCCTAGGCATATGCAAACTCTTCAGTTAGCAGGAAACGTAAGATGATAATCATTAGCTTCTTGTAACTACAGTATTCGTAATGACACAAGTGGCAGACAGCGGGAATCTGTCCCAATTGCCAAACAAAAATGGAGACATCTAATACCCTCAGCAGCAATCTGCGAAATCGTAGCTGAATTTTACTAAAAGTGCATTCAGAGCTCCCCTAGCTGCTCTTGCTCTTCAGGATTTTGAGGAAAGCTCTGAACGCGCTTGCTCAGCTGTAAATCCATATGCAAAAGGTAGTTATTGAGGATGTTACACATACAGGGTCTTTATGCTTCTAATTCTCCATCTTGCTTAGAGCTAAATCATGATTGAAATTACATACAGTAGTTTTGTAATTGAAGTGCTGATTATGTAGAGACCCCCAAACTGGTTTCGTGTAGATCACAGCCAATCTTCAGAAGAACTAAAGAACATTTATCAGTCTTGCGTGCTGACTCCTAGATAGCATATATAATGGCCTTGTATATCTGTGGGGGGGGTGGTGTGGAGAGAGATTAAAGAAAATAAATATGATGATGAAGGGAGTAACTATTCTACCCATCTTCCCTAATACTGTTAAGTCCTATTTTTGATCTGGAATTTGGACTAATTTGGAACAACCCCAGAGTTAGCTTGAATTTGGATTTGATGCTATATTTCAGACTTGTCAAAACTATGAGCAACTAAATTCAGATTTAGATATGATTTCCCCCATAAATGGATTATCCAAGGACGTGTGGGAGGGAGTGAGTTTCAGAATGGTAATATGTTTTAGCCATTTTTTATTTTCAGCTACTATAGTTAAAGAAAAAATTGTTTCTGCTTGGAACCAAGGGTTACCAAAGACATCTTTATCTCTTACTAGTCTTTATTAAGAAAAACTTAGATGTGATGGGCGTCTAAGCAAAACCCATCTTAGTGAAGGTGTGTGAATTGCTTTAAGAAAACCAAAATATTTTTAATTCTGTCATAATAAAAATCACCCAGTTCAAGATTTTGTGCACTCATTCGTTACTGTTGTTTTAAAATAGCAATGGAATGAGATGGCAGACTTTTTTTAAAGCTGTTTTAAAAAATAATCTAGTTGAGTAATTTCATGGCTGAGTTGAAGATGTACTCAATACAGCCTTTCATTTCGGAGATGTTTATGGTTACATCTGAAGCGAAAATATTTAAATGTTTCGCACAGTTGGTATAGTAAGAAAAGTAGTTCACATTTCTTCCATAATTTATTATCTATTTGTCTGTATTAAATTCCTGTGCATATATGTTAATAATACCTTTGCTTTAATTTGTAGATCTGGCAGTGTGGGGGAAAACTGTTGTTTGTTCCCTGCTCTCGTGTTGGACACATCTATCGTCTCCAGGGCTGGCAAGGAAATCCACCCCCTGTGTACGTTGGGTCTTCTCCTACATTAAAGGTACTATTTTGCTGCAGCCTTGAAGGTGGCTTCTGATTTTAGACAACAACGGTTTTAAAGAAATCTATTTAAATTATCAGTAGCAATTTAGAGAGCACTTCATCCGGAGCTACTTAATGTCTGAAGCTAACGTGGTCATCCCCATGGGAGGGAAATCTTTGTACCAATCCTGCTGTTACTAAGAGCAGAGATTCCTGGAACCCATCTTCTTGCTCTGCCTCTCCCCATCTTTGAGGTACAAATCACATTTCCTGTTAACTCACTCTCAGTACCCCAGGCCTTTGCTGCACTGTGCCCAACTGAAGTATGAACAACTCTAGTAACTACAGCACGCTGCTGGAGGTGATGATCACGCGTTTAAAATCCCCCTTCGGTTTGATAGGCTGTGATCCTAGGCTGAGTTAGCGACCGCTGTAATCTAGCATCTATCAGACTGTTATGGCTGCGTTTGGTAATGAAGAAGCAGTGAATGACACCTGGGGAAGTAGCGTGCTCTGCACTTCATCTTAAAGGTTGGCAACTCCTCAGGCACCTTGCAGGTTCAGAAGTGTTGCTGAAGCAGTGATATTAAAAGTAGACATTGCCTCGAAAAAAGAGTGAACCATCTGTCTATACCTGAAGAGAGAATTTTAATCAAGGAAAACTCTCCCATGTATGTTTGCATCTACCAGCAGAGAGAGAGAGAGACAACCCTCCTATTAAGGTTTCCTATTGCCTGCTGTAAGCTTTCTCTTGTACGGTGTTTTGTCATTGGTAAATCCTGTTCCCCAAAAGACCCAGTTTTTGTAAATTCCAATCCCAGAGCCATCATCCTAGACGTTACCTGTGACAATGACTACTGGTTACAGAGTATGGCTTGAGCCAAGCTAGTGGTCAGTTCTGTTGAAAAGGGAACGTTGCAGCCTAGCTTAATGGTAGAAAACTAACCTGACACCTAAAAAAAAAAAAAAAAGGGCCTTTATTAGTGTGTGAATTGATTAACATTTTGATCAGACAAGCAGTAGGACCGGTACAAGGGAGGGCAGGGGGAAATGGGCATAGCTGGGAGTAGAGGCAGAGCAATGGGAGGCAGCGTAGCAAATGATAGCTCCATTGCTCAGTGCAGGCGAGGAGTTTGTTTGCCTTGCCTGAAATTATGAAAACCATTCACTCTTGTGAAAAGCTGATCAAAAATATTTACTGCATATCTAAACACGTTACCTGAGTCTGCTCGTCTGGTTACTGAATACAACAAAACACTGCTAAGTGTTCTTAAATATTGCATTGTTTCTCAGTACAAGGAAGGATGCAGGAAGAGCTTTCTCCCTCTTCGGCCACCCTCCGATCCCCATACTAAATGGCTTTTTTATAGCTTTGTTCAATTTATGCTGGGTGTGGATTAAAGGAAAAGTCACAATAATTTGTACCTTCAGTCAGCTATGTTAAGACTGTTTTAATGCCAGGTCATTAATACTAGAAGAACTGTACAAAGTGAGGTGTGGATCTAGTACACGTACAGGTAATACAGAGATAAGAGCCAGCAAAGAGACTGAGAAGAAAGATGTGAAGGAGAGGCTTGTCCACCGGGCGAGCTATCCATTTTTTTCCCCTTCTCCAAGCAGCAGTACAACTACTTTACTAAGAAGAGAAAAATCTCCTTGGTGTGTCATAGTTGACCCGTTTAAGACTTAATTTTTTCATCCTCAGTGGACTAATGCATCTGATTCTCTGTATTAAAACTGTATGAAGGTGAATAGAAACTCTAAATTGCAGTTCTGGTACACAGCAAATGATTGCAACATTTTATTGCACCCATAACTGAAAAGTCTTTATTTTCAAACAAACATTCTCTAAACTTAGAAAAAGACTTCGTACTCTCATTAAGCAGGCCAGTTTATTTTACTGGCTTCAGTCCTAAACTGTCATTTGAAAATAATATGCATGTGTCTTGTATAATCTGCTGAAGGTGACAAATTATTAGTACTACATAATAATTTCATGCTGTCACTTTTTAAAAGGAGAAATCCTTAAATTTCTAGAATTAACGTGCAGTTGCGTCTGACGTGTTGTGTGTGCTCTGAGGTCACGACAATGTTGTTCTTCACAGAACTATGTCAGAGTTGTAGAAGTGTGGTGGGACGAATACAAAGATTACTTTTATGCCAGTCGGCCGGAGACGAAAGCGCTACCCTATGGAGATATATCCGAGCTGAAAAAATTCCGTGAAGATCACAACTGCAAAAGTTTCAAGTGGTTTATGGAAGAAATAGCATATGATATAACTTCATACTATCCCTTGCCACCTAAAAACGTGGACTGGGGAGAGGTAAGTACGGCACATAACCTGTATTTACTTTAGGAGCTTGCTTTTTTTTTAAAAAAATCGGGAATTCAAAAGGAAGTGGTTGTCACTCGACATCAATCTGAGAACAGGCTCTTTGATTACTGCTGTACTAAGGTATGTGATACTAGCCAGAGAGCTATAGAGATACAACCCTAGGGAAAAAAAAATTACATACACTTTAAAAGGTGTGAAATTTTTTTTTAGCTCCATAGGTCCTTGAAGGATGATTTTATCTCTAGCCCTGTCTTCAGTTATGTCTAAAGCTCTTTTTTCCGTAATTGGAATTCAGGGGTTTTGTTAAAGAGGAAGAATGCGAATCCTCTGTGTGTGGGAGTATTGACGAAGATTAATAGGTGAAAACCTTTTTCTGTGAAGTGCTAGAGAATAGATCATGAAATCCAGGTGGAGTACATTCCGCCTATGTTTGCTGGGCTGGGGTGTACTCGTACAGTTTACAGCCTCAGTAAATCCCTTACCTGCATGTAATAATTTGATACGATTCCTTAACAGTCATTTCCAGCATTAGCGTATATGAGTATGACTTTACTAAACTAAGAACGTAATTACAAATTTGGCACTTTCGCGTGGTTGACAGAGACAGACAGCATGTTGCTGGGTGAGTGTGGGACACCTCACTGAACCCTGCCTGGTTTGTTCTGGCATTTAGCCCACACCTTGAGGAGCTCTTACTGCAGGTCTCCTGCCTACTTTTGGATTTATTTCTTTTTTTTTTTTTTTTTTTTTGCCCTTTTCAGTTGGTTCCAGCCTTGCCCTGTCTCTCCTATTAATTTCACTTTTGCAGATTGTGGAGGCAAAAATCAGAAAAATCATCTCTCTAGCATAGGAGGACTCCTGCGTCCCACCAAATTTAACAACCTTCTTTCCCCAGTTATGATGGACTCATTTTTGTAACTTGAAAAGAGCATTAGAAAGTACAGATCTATGCTCTTTCCTATGGCCAAGAAAGTGTCATCTCTAATTTCTCTGAGGAATTAGTGATACGGAGCGTGTGCGTGGTGGAAGGGGGTACCAATAGTCATCTATCTGAGGGACCAGGTGAACAATGCCACCTTTATTTCTTACCTAAAAGCTTGCACAAAGCAGCAGTTACTACATTAGCCTTAGACCTCCTTTTGAATCCACATAAAGGATTAGGAAGGCACGTTATGTATTACTGTTCACTGAGGTGAAAGTAGCTGAAGAGAATAAAATAATAATGGTCACCTTGTGGGAAATCATCCCTGATAAAAGCAGGCGGGTCTGGTGAAGCAGCAGGAAAGTTGGAAGTTCAGAGACTTCTCTGAAGTTTTCTTCAACTCTTCTTCAGTGGCTGCTAGTTATCCTCCATCTGAGAAATTCCCCCCCATTTGTAACACCACACTAATTGCATTTCCAGACTGTCAGGAATGAAAGTGTGGGGTTCATCTTCCCTAACACGCTCTCTGGAAGTCGGATCTAACCTTATTCCTACAGACTTTATTCTACCATCAGGAAGAAGAAAGAGGCTCTGGCGAAGAAAGTAGATCTGGAAACAATGTTATTTGTGTCATAAAGTCTTTGTAAAGCTGTTTGTTGGCCCTCCTGAGGATAATCAGCAGTTGAGGCATGCTTTCTGACAGGACTTTTGTTCTTTATCCCTGTGCTTGTGCCCACCCCTCATCAATTTTATCTCTTCCCCCCCATATAATTGCTGCTGCAGAAGGTCCATCTGAGCCTCCGGGTCAGTGGGCTGTGCCTGGCTGCAGGTAGTAACGGCCGTGCAGAACTTCTCTGCATCCCGTTTCTCTCATACGCAAGATGAGAGCAACTTAGCTGAGCTCCTGCTTTATTTATGAAGACCTGGGAGACTGAACATGCTTTGATAGGAGATTGAATAAATTAAAATACTTGAAGGTCCTACATTTCGGTGTCATTAATTTGGAACTGAGCTTTGCAACTCTAGCTTTCTCAGTGTACTCTAACTCACATAAGAGCCTGCAAATTAGCGTGGGCAGCTTGAAGCTCTGTCTCCCATAACAGTTAACATCAGTGTTTAAATTTCATACACAGGTCTGTCTCGTATCTCTCTGTCAGGTAGCTGTTTCTGGTTTGAAAGATAAGTGGGAATTTTCTGAACCCTTTCGCACTGATTTTTCCCTTGAGACTAACTTAGATGCAAAACCTCTTTTCCAGATCAGAGGCTTTGAAACATCTTACTGCATCGATAGCATGGGGCACAATAACGGTGGCTTCGTTGAGCTTGGGCCGTGCCACAGAATGGGAGGAAATCAGGTAAGGAGCTTGGAGGCAAGCCTGAAGGAGAATGGCTTGCTGTGGGTGATAACAGGCGGGTTTTCTGTTAAGCCTGTACATAAAATCACTGAAGTGCCAGCTAAAAAGATGGGACTTAGGGATTTTTCCATAAGCGTACTGACATCACTAAAGTATGGGAATCTGAAAATATCATTTCAGACACAAAGGGTACAAAATTGAAGGCAAATTCATAATCTCTTCCTCAGTGAAGCAGGTACCTGAGGAAGCAGGAACTGTGTTTTAAAGCAACTGTTACCACTGCATTAGAGTAACTGCAGCTCTTAGCGTTGCTGCTGATTCATCATTTGTCTTCACTTAATAATTAATCCTTCAGGAAACAACCCTCTTGCTCGCATTGGCTCAATTATTTCACAAAGTTGTTTTGCTCTAATGGAAGTATAAAACACTTCTGTGCAGTAACTCAGCTTCCACCACAGGAGACAAGAAATTGAATACAAATCTCTCTCTGCTTCATTTATAAATTAATTGGCAGAACATAATTACTAATAGATGGTTGCAGTCCAAGCTGCTATCGTGTTTGACCGATGTCTTCACAGACCTACCCACACTACCAGATAAACATGCTGGTTCTGTCTTCGCATCTCCTTTTTTTGGTTGGAAAACTTCTCAGAATTTAAAGTCCTTATTTATGCTGATTTAGACTTGAACCAGGCAAGTTTTGTCACAGAAGTCATGAAATCACGTGCAGGATGATGCTTTTAAAAATCATATTTGGGTTAGCTCTTAGTAACCCCTGGAAATGTCTCTTTTATTTTGCTATTTGAGGAAAAAGTTCCCTAAACTACTTTTTCTGCATATATTACCCCCCAAATCCCTGTAACAGTTATTTCATAAGAAGTAGTTAGGATAATCTTTTTGGATCTGGATGGATTAGTTTGATTTCCTCCATGGGTAAAATGCCAGAGTTTAACTGTCTTCACATGAAATTACTGTCCAGGACCAAGGACTTGCTACCAGACCTTTAGAAAGATAGTGGATTGTTTGGCCATCATATCATACAAAGGCTTTTAATCAAACACTTTCAGAAGGCTCCCAAATAGGAATCCCTTTATTTTTTATCAATTTTGTCTTGCTAGGTAAGTTTCTTAGTCTTCTAAATCCTACTGGGAAGTTATCCATGAAATTGAGTGTAGAAGTGTGTTACATCATGTAAAATAAAGAACTCTCCTGAAAAACAGGTGTAATAACACCAGAGAATATTTTGAATGATGCAAATTCCTTGGTATTTTCAGTGTTTCTAAAATACTCGTTATTTTGAGTCAACTGTTAAAAAGGTGGCTTTTTTTTTCCCCCGTTAGCTTTTCCGAATCAATGAAGCTAATCAACTCATGCAGTATGATCAGTGCTTAACTAAAGGACCGGATGGATCCAAAATTATGATTACACACTGTAATCAGAATGAGTACAAGGATTGGCAATACTTCAAGGTATGCAACAGATATATAGCAGACAAGAAATTATAATTTGCATCCTGGGTTTTTTCACCTTTTTTTTTAATTCCTTTATGTACATCTGAAAATGAAGATCTACAACAAGGTTAACTGAACCAAGTAGAGTAAATTGTTAATTGCACATTCTCAGAAATCCATGCTTACCAGGAAAGCTTCCTCTAGGGAACGATGCTTTTGGTAGCGGTTCTAGTTGCTGTCTTCTGTAGCAAAACCTTTAAGGAAAATTTCATGAGGCTACATGTGCTGCCACAGGTATGTTAGGAGTTAGCACTTGTCTTGGAGGAAGCAAAGAGGATGTCTGCTACCAGTGACAGAGTTTCTAAAAGCTTTTAGTGCCATCACCCTCTCTGCTAGTACGCTTTCTATCAAGAAAGTTTCTTTTTCTAATGTACGCCGTGAGAAGATTACTTAACGTGATGGGGTGCGTTTAGCAGCCAGGGTCGGTATTAGATCAGATTTTGGGAGGTCTAAATTGAAGTGTCGCTCTGTTTAAAGACAGAAGATCTTTTTAAGCCTACATAGCAATAGGTAAACATGGCATTACTCTTTGCCTTTTTGTGTTGTCTTTGCTTTCTTCAGTATTTCTTTTTCCTGATCGTTAACCATTCTCTAATAACATGCTCTGCTGTGAATTTTGGGTGTGGCACCATTACAAAGCTATTGCAAAATCTATACATTTGTCATAAAGACTTGGAATGTTGGCTGATATGCATGCAAGGGCTGCTACAGTCTGTGTAGTCGCTACATCTGTAAGTCCTCCATTAATAGCAGTTTTGGAAGTGTTACTTTTAAAAATGTCTAAGCTTATATTTCTGTTTGTCTCTTAAAAAATGAGACTGAATAGTCTAAGGGTGACATTACCCTTGGTTATAACCACACATAACTTGGTTCTGTGTCTAAGGAACTATTCTGTGTTGATTTTTTCTTCGGTCTACCTAGCATATTGCGTATTTATTAATTCATTAGCTGGTTATCTGGACTGGGTTTGTCTGAAAGATGTAGGCACTGTTGAGTGCAGCGAGATCTGTTTGGTACCCTTTAAGCCACTCCACTTTTTCTGGTATTTGCATAGAGCTAGGAAATACCAAGCACCATAATGCCATTTCTACCCAGCTTTCTTGTGCCGTACAGACAGACAAAATTCGTTAAACCTGAAATTTAAAAATCAATAAGCAGTGTTTCGACGCCTGCTGACTTCTGCTTTAATACTGGAATAATATACGGCACTTGTTAACTCTCCAGCCATTCTGGTGTGTCCTGGCACGTTGCTTGGCTCTTCTGTAAGCGTTTCATTTATGCAAGAAGATCCATTTCCTCCATGGTAGTACCAAGTTGTGTAATTGTTTGCTTATTACCACAAGTTACAAGGAAGCCCAGTAGGCACGGTCTGAGCTGTAGTATAAAACACCAACTGGCTTCCAAAAGAAAAAAAAAAGGGGTGGGGGGGAGAGCGAAAGGCCCACCAAGGGTGTGTAACCAAGCAAATAGTCAAAATTTGGCACACTTTGCTGTGCAGTACAGCGGGTATGACTGTTTCTTCTAATGAGGAGGGCGTAAGGAATGAAATACTCATCGACTACTGAAAAATGTTGTGGCCTCATGTAAATGAAAGCTGCCAGGAGATTTTATCTGGTTGGTCGGTGGGTTGTTTCTGGAATGAACGCTTGCGTGCTGGTTTGGTGAGCGTAACATCCTTGTGCTTGAGCATTGAGCAGCAGCAGGGCTTTGGTGCCCGTAAGCAAACATCCAGCGCAGGGCCGGCGGTGGTCTGCCTGTTGCTTTTGGTCGGGCACCTGTTTACCTCTCCAAGTCGGGGACCCCCGTGTCTGGCCGCAGGGCGGGAGCAGGTATGGAGCTGAACCAACATTTGGACGTGCACGTGTGTGTGGGAGTGATGGGGTTGATGGAGAGGGGTCCCCGTGCCGGGGAGAGCTGGGCACATGGGGTAGGGCTGCGGAGCCCGGCCGCAGTGCTGCAGGTTTGCTTCTGCTCCGTTGGGGTCTCTGCTCTAGGTGCAACCGGTCAGCAAGTCCAGGCTGCATCTGGCGCAGGCAGGAGGGGAGCCACAGGCCACTTTGCAAATTCGTGAGGCTCCAGCGTGGCAGCACGGGGGCTGTGAAAGGAGCCAAAGGTGCAAATGGCAGCCTGGATGTGCTAGGCGCAATGGGTCTGCAGTTCCTGAGGCAGCCTCCTGTTACTGCAGGGGCCAGACTTGCTCTCGCACCCTCTTCTCTTCCTTCTACCAGCCAAACAGGGAGCTAAGTTAGTGGTTTATATTTTTTTTTCCCAGTGTGGTTAATGTTGGTGCTGTGCGGTTGCTTTATGTGAGGGCTAACCGAGGGAGTTTCTGCCCAGTGAAGTCAGTTCTCATAGAGCTGTCCTCGAGAGTTAATCTTTTGGTTTGGTTACAGGATGCATGAAAAGGCTTGGAAGTTTTTTAGACACAGGTCTGCTCGTTTTCTTAGCGGCTTGTTGCCTAAGAGAAATGGAGGCATCTCTGGCGGACCTACACGTATGAAACATTTCATGATACGAAGGCTGTGAAAGCCTAGGTTCAACAAATAGTAAAATGAGTATAGAACTGATCTGTTCTGGGACTCTGAAACCCGATTTTATAAATAGCTATATTGCAGTTGTGAAGAAAATGTTAAAAAAAAAAAAAAAAAAATCCAAACAAACCCAACACATGTTCCTAACGGTTTTGTTTTCCAGAATCTGCACAGATTTACTCACATTCCATCAGGGAAGTGCTTGGATCGCTCCGAAGTCCTCCATCAAGTTTTCATTTCAGAGTGTGACTCCAGTAAAGCAACGCAAAAATGGGAAATGAACAACATCCTTAGTGTGTAGACAGACAAAACCTACCTACTGACACGTTAATTTGTACAGGACTGAAAATAGCCTGAAAACTGCTGCAATTATTAACTCTGTACAGCTGCGAGCCTCCCGGCTTGGATGAAGGACATAGAGGAACTGTGATTATTACAATAACATTATCATCCGCAGTTAATGTTTACAAAACTGCTTTACCTTAAACTCTGTAGATGTTTACATCTTTTTGTTTTAAGATGTCGGTAAATTAATGTGCTGTTAGCTATGTTTCATAGCAGCATAGCTAAAAGCGTTGTCGTCTTCTTTGGGATTACACTCAGGGGTCTGAAGGCAGTTTTTTTACACACACTTGAAAAGGTTGGGGTAACCAGATTTTCATAGAACTTGGTGATTATCAACCTGTTGTATAGTTTAATTTTACATCTTACTAAGCACTGCCACAGGTTATTAGCCAGGGTGGCCTTCTCTCACAGTCATGCTGCTTTTTTGGAAGGTGAATTTCAACATATTTAGTGCCTCTTTCATTTCTCTCTTTCACAAGAAAAGCATTTGTTGGAAATTATACAGTGGATTTTTCTGAGCTGTCACCAGAGGAAGGGACCAACCATACCACCCCCTGTAGTTATTGTGTTACCGAAGACACATTTCTGTTGCCAGTTCGGCTGCTGTACTTCGACTGGACGCTTTGTACGGTGCAAGGAAGAGCTTAGCATCGAGTTCAGTGCTGATGTGGTACATTTTGATGGAAGTAAGCACCTCGTGATTCCAGTTAAGAATTTATAAGCACTAACTTGCTTGTTTAAACCATGCCTTAGAGAAAAGTAATTTTTAAATAAATAAATAAAGCTGCACAATTATGTCAAACTTAGAAAGAATCCAATGCTTCCTTTATATTGTTATTTTAAATGGGAAATCACTTAGAAGTGGACTAAAACTTTAAATTACGAAAAACCATCCAGCTTCTTAGCACATCTCCATAATTCTTTACAAGGACATCTGTCAGCTAGCTTGGATGCCAGATTTAGATTTGAAAAGAGAAATGGAAATCCTGAAACCACATTTATTCATACTAATTTTTTTCTTATTTTTGTCATTGGAAGCTTCTCCTGAGGGATTACAAACACAAACTACAGGCACTCGGTGCTATAGTATACAGAATAGAACGTGAAGAAGGAGTTTCTAAAAATGTTCTGGAAAGGAGTCAAGCAAACTCCCTTAGGAGTATAAATATTTACTCTGAATGAACAGGGAGGTGGAGGAGAAATGAGTTTATCCTCACTTCCTTATTCCAGATTTTGTGACTGTTAAATGTTGACAACGGTGTGCTGATTTCATAAGAGTTATGCCTATAACATGTCACACTATTAAATACGACTAAATACTTTCCTGAAGTCTAGAGTAGCATTGCATGCAGCTTCCATTGATGTTAACAAGGGTTACGTATCCTATTTGGTGACAGAGTTTGATTTTTATAGGGCTGTCTGCACTGATCTGTTAGTTCGGGGTCTTTCCTAGGTTCTTTAAACTTCTCATCTATCCTTTCAGAGCTATGAAAAACAGAAAATAAAGGAGGGAGAAACTGGAGAAAAGGAAAAAAAAGAAAAAAAAAAAAAAAAAAGGAAAAATAAGGGGGTGTGCCGGTACATGTTCCTTGTGTGTATGAAAACTGACTCCATTTTTGTGTGTTGCGTAGATTAATTTAATCATACGACTATGCATAAGAGAAAGAATGGTGGCACGTAAATTGTGCGGCTGTGCAGTTTAAATGGGTATTTTGTGCAATTCATTGAAAGCTGATGCTGTATGTGAATATGAGTCTGTATGTGAGACTGAAACCTTGCAGAACACGAGATCACAAGAAGCTGTTGCTGTAATGACTTTTTCCTACTATAGCCAGCTTGGAAAAAAATAATTCCCATATTCTTGCTTTGTAAGTTGATGACAATATCACTATGCATTTCTACATATTTTATAAATTTGATTTATGCAGATTTTGATACACTGTATGTTTCTGTAGAAATTGTATAAATCTTTAAAAAATTTATTAGGGATAAATCTGGGAGACCTATGTATATCTTATGGGTTGCTTGTTTTTTAGATGACGTAAATAAAATATTTGAATTTTTGGGTTTACTATACTTTTACTGAGTAAAAACGGATTATTACCTTTATAGGAGCACCCCGTATCTCAAAATCTAGACAACTTCAATGTTACAAACTTACAAATATTAAAAGCGTTTTATTTTACTTTTTTATCTAGGTACTTTTTGTGGCATCTGTGGGGACTCACGTTTTTTTTCTGGTGAAGTGAAAAAATGAAATTCCCACCAAGAGTTGCCACGTGGACATCTTTGGATTTTTGGATCACCTGCCCCGATCTGATTAGCTAGGTTATTGAATATGCTCATAGAAAATGAACTTGAGAATGATTTCTGAAGTAGAACCAAAGGGCAGGACTAGTAGGTAGTGTTTTAACTCTATATTTTATCTTAGTCTGTTTATGTTTCCACCAACAAACATGTTTCAATCAATTATTTTTTTTTATTTTTTTTTTTGCTGCTGAGACAGTTTCTTAGCAAAAGGGCATGCAGTTAAATCAGGACACAGAAGACACAAGTTCTGGCCTAAGAGCAAACCTGAATGTTGAAATCTACAGTGCCTTTTCGGAGACAGGATTCTTGTTTCCCAGCCGCATCTGTCAGCGCCCTGCTGCGTGTTCAGATTTCGAAAGGCTCCTTCGGCAAAACCCTGGGGCAATAACGGCAGCCAGATCACGTAGGGAATACCCTTTTATGTATGGAAACAGCGACTGATGGGAAAGAGGGGAGAGATCCGAGCACCAGGAGAGCCAACAGCACCCTTTGGGCAGTACCTAAGACACTCTCTCTGTTGATGGCATCCTAGAGTCAATTCATGGTCTTTCTTAATCTCCTTTACTGCTATCTGCTGCTTCCATACCACCTGCCTCCAAATTGCAGTCCCTAAAGCCACAAGTTAACAACTTAACTGCTCTTGAAACTGGACCGAAAAGGCAGAGATCTGTTACACTATGCCAGAGATGTAAAAATTTTTTGCTTATCTCCGATCTGTGAGACTTCTCACAAGAAAAGAGAAAACATACCGCTGCCTATAAAAACACAAAAGATGATTTGGTAGATTTTGCTATATATCACACGCAATTTGCCCTTTGGGTTGAAAAAAATCAAATTGTGCAAGATCCGTGGAGGCATAGGAATAAGGAGGGGAATTGCAGAACATGCAGAAGAAATTACCTACGCCATTGAACACAAACTGGTTTTGTTGAGTTTCGGGTTTTTTTTGTAAAAGCATGTATTGTTTGTTCCCTGCTGGTGAGCTTAGACCCATCAATTCTAATAGGTGAAAAGAAACAGCTTGGGAAAAAGAAATCAGCAGTGTTTCTGGTTGTTGTTCTCCTTGCTATAAAAGGCATGGGAACGCTAGGTCTTGCTGTGCTCTGAAATCTTATCTTGCTTACGCTTGTGAGAGGAATCCTTGAGAAGTGTCAGTGGTTATCTTCCAGGGCAATATTTACCTTCTGGGAACATCAGAAGTTGTTGCCAGCGTTAGTCCTCTGGTTGTTGGCTTTACTTATGCCACAAGCCGCCTCTGAACTCCGGTGGTGTTGGCATTGTAAGTTGTGTAGCTTAGCTGGCGCTGTGTAGGAGGACTCTCTACGTAGAATGAATCTAGGTAGAAAAAGTCACTAACTATCAAAAAACGTAGGTGAGTTTGCCTCCCTTTGGGGTTAATAAATAAAAAGTACGTAAATGGTGAGTGATGCCTGAAGCCTCTTTGTCCCTCCTTTCACTGTGGGAAGCTTGCGGTCACCCCTCGCACGCTGCTGCCACGAGCGTGGGCATCGGTGCCTGCGGCCTCGCTCGTCGCGCCCTCAGCTGGGTTAGCTGTCACGGGGCACGGCCAACAGTGGAAGAGGCGTTTGTGCGGGTTATACATTGCGGTAACCCAGTTGGAGGTTAGCAACCTTTGGGTTTTTTTAATCTTAAAAACATAGTCTGTTCTTTATGCTGAGAAACAAGTTAAGTATTCTCCGTTAGCATGTAACATGGGTCCTGGTAAAAGAAAAAAGATGCTGTCTGCACAGCCCTTGGGGGTTTTACTGCGTTGCGCTGCTCTGCGGCTGTTCTGGCTGGAGTCTCTTCAGCAGGGTAGTGGCAGAGCTCATGGTCCAATGGATCTTAACTGACTGATGCACGTTCCTTCAGTTAACAGGTCGACGCAGGTGACGAGGATCAAAGCCTGTAAGGAGGAGTTAGAGCCGTTCAAACACCGAGATGAAAAGGTATGTTTGCCTGTTAGATCTCTTCTTTTTCTCACTAAAACACTTCACCAAAAAAGAAACGCTATTGTTTTAGGGACGAGAAGCGTGCCCCATCCGAAGCGGAGCGCAGGTAAAGCAGGGCTGAGGGCTAGGTGGGTCCTGCAGCTCTCGGGGATGCGATCCTTCAGCGTGAAAGCAGAACTGCCTCGGGGGGGCTGCCAGGCCAAACAGCCCGGCCACGTCTCTTGTGCAAGAGTCGTGTCTCCTGCACGAGAAGGGAGCAGAAAGCGGGGAGAAGCAGCGTAGCACTAACTCATATTAAAACCAAAACAAACTCTCGTGCCTGAGATGCGTGTGATGGCAACAGCAGCCCTCTGGCTGAGCGTCCCAGGGGTCCTGAGAGGGGAAGGGAAAATGCGTGGTGAGATGATGTTTTCTGTTTCTGGAAAGGGCTGCTGGCGGCAGCGTGTGTCGGTCAGGGCGGCAGCATGCCCAGACGGCTGTCAGCACACAGGCTTCAAATGAAGATAAAGAAGTCCTGCTTGGGGTAGGCTTTCTAAATCGCTTGAAGGCACTAGAGTGGAAATAGGAATCAAAATCCAGCCTTTTCCCTTGAAATGTGTGGAAGGATTTCCCCAGGAAAATAGTGTAGGCTGGACAAGCCCTGGGGTTAAGCGGTGGTGGATCTTTAGCGAGTGGGTGCGTGTGTCCGAGTTGGGCCTGTCACAAGGTACAGCATTAGCGCTTCGGGGTAACAGCTGGGCCAGAGCCATGGGGACTGGTACCTCCATTCCTGAGGGCTCTTGGGTGAAAACGTGCTTCCCGCAAGCTGTGCTTCCACACAGCCGGGGATCTCATCCCACCGGGAAGCGCCGTGGCATTCTGTGGTACGCTCGGGAGAGGCCGAGCCCTGCCTGGCAATGGAGGCCTTGCTGGCCTGAGCCTGCAGGACGGCTGACGCTCTGCGAGGGCCAGAGTCCTCGAGGCCGTTGTGACTGCCCAACAGGCAGCTGCGATTGCAGTTTCTGTCTTTTAATTTCTGAGGCAGCAGAAACAACAAAAGCAGGACTGGGTGAAAGGAGAAGCCTGCTGGAGGATTCTTGTGGTTTCATAAGAAGGGGAGATTTGGGAAGAGTTGGCCAGGAGTAAAGGCAGGCCACAGCGGCACTGTGGAATGCCCTGAAGCCCTCCCTGTCCCGAGGGTGCCAAGGCACCTCTGGCGAGGGAGCTCCTCAGCCGGGCGATGGGAGGGAGAGCTGCCTGCCCTGCCGTCTGGGAGCGGAGGTAAGGCGGCTGCGGTGTCGCCGAGGAAAACAGCTCTGTAACCCTACAGCAGCGTGGGGTCTGGTGTTAAAGCTATTGGGATAAAGTAATGTTGAACTGGGATAGGAACCACTCCTTTGGCCTTTTTTTTTTTCTTTTGGCGCCTCTTACGGCATCCCATTATCTTCCATGTGATGATTACAAGAGGAATGGAGTCCACGCTCCAGAAATAATCGGGACCCTTTATCTCTGATGGACAAAGTCGAAAAATATTTTGACTTAGGATAAGAACTGAGCTTTAATATAAAGAACTCAAAAAGAGGTCAGCTAGCACAGTAGCCTGTCTGCCTCAGGGGTCAGTAGGATCAATACGGTCAAGGGCAGAGTGAAAGGATGGGGCAAGGATACTTCTCTAGCGTTGCCCCTCCTTCTGGCAGTACACAACTCGAGCACTTTCTGAGCTAGAGATGGTATTTTCTGTTTAGTAGTCCAGAATTTGCCCAACCGCCGTTTGAATCTCGGCAGACTTTGGTCATCCGTCACATCTGATTACGCAAAAAGTTTCGAGGTTTCTGAAGAGGCATGCTGGCTCTGCAGTTCACTCTCTGCTGAGACCAATCAGTGAGATACAGGAGAATTAGGAAGGCTTGTTAAGGTCTTCATTCCCGAAGGAGTGTTTAGTGCCGGGTCAGTGCTGGGTCCCGCCAGCCAGGAGCTTCACGGTGGCAGCACTGACAAGACTCTTACCATCACAGACTGTTTCTCAAAGGGCCTTTTAGAAGGATGTGGTTTTGTCCACGCAAACATCATCCCTTCAGCCCTGCTGGAGAACCCATTTATGGGTACAAACTTCACCGTTAGATGGTTGGGCCAGGAAATACTGAGAGTAGCCATACAACGTATAGGTGGAGCACCAGATTTGCTGGCTATACAGATTTTTCTGGTGGTTGACTCCATATTCAGTCCTTGGAACATCAAGAGCCTCTCCAACGAGATACCCTGGGAGATCAGAATAGTTGGAGCAATGTAGAGGTTCACTCACTAATTGGTGCTGCCCCGTGACAATTACTTAATTGCACTGATGAAGAGAAATTTGCCTAGGCAGTCAACTATTTTCCCAGGTAGGTCTGGATCTCGTGCACATCCCACAGTTAGCGGAGTTAATGCCTCCCTCAAGGGCTGCGTGCATTGGAGAATGCAGCAGCGAGCTCGACATCTGGGCTCTGTTATGGGATTCTTTGACACTGGATTCAAATGGGATCACGGAAAAGCCGACGGAGCTGCGATGCAGCTCATACGAGAGGCCCAGCAATTCTGGAAATGCAGGGGCTGCTGGCAAAACACTTAATGTGTTTCAAGATGTGGAAAGAAATACAAGCCAAAATGAGAAAACAAGCAGAAAAATAAAGATAAGCTAAGGTTGGTAAGGCAAGTGAAGCAGGATCAGCGTCAGTCACCACCACAGCAAATAATCCATCGCTGAGCAGTATCTGCTAGGTTATGTAGCAATGTTATATACAAGATGCCTGTGACACTGTTAGGAAACTGTTCAATAGATCGTTAGCTAATCAGAGATAAAACTCCTATGGCATTTTTTCTGATTTTTTTCTCTTCACGCCTGTTTGCGATTTCTTTTGTGTTACTTGAGTTCAAAAGCCTGTGTATACTGCAGTCAGTTCCCAGGTCTGTAGCTGTTCTAATCAAGGTTTTCCTTTTGAAAATACACCAAAAAAAACCCTCAAAACCAAAAGAGGCATGTTTACAGTTCTTCAAATTATTGATTTTGCTTTGGAAAAGTAAGAGCAACTTTGTAAATAGGCTTTGTTCTAAGTTGATCTGAGAAAAAGGAAACTTAGATTCCTTTAGGAAGACGGTAAGGAAATACTAAGTACTTGTTTTGTTCTTAACTCTTTACCTAATAACACCTAACACGATACTTGCCTTTCTAGCAAATGTCTATTACAGCTTCATAGAATTATCTATGACAGCTCCAGCATCTCCTCCAGACTAACGTAATGTAGTTTATTGTCCACCCACGCTACCCACGACACAAACTTAAGGCCTGCTTTTCCCCTTCGCATGTGTTGGCGGGGCACATTTTAACGTGTAATACGCTTTGCATTAACGCCGTATTTCACCTGCTGGGTTTATTATCCTGTCACCTCAGGCTGCAGGCTGGCTTTGCAGTTCTTCACTGTCAGCTCTCGTCTTTCTTGCGGCACCATTCACCACTTTTTTCCAAGTCACTCGGGCACATATTAAACAATCACTAGTCATTAAGTCCGTCTTCAAAAATAACCTGTGGGTTTTCATAGATGATTTTCCTTCACTGGCGAAACTGATGACTAATTCCTGGTTTGTTCCTGTATTGTCAACCAGCTATGTATTCATCCAAGGCCTTCAGCGATGACTTATTTCCATTATGAGAAGTAGACCAGACCAAACTTAAGTAGGCCAGAGCTAACTAATCTCCTTTACCTTCATGTTCATTGATTTCTTTGAAGAGCACTTACAAGTCTGTGGAACGGGATTTCCTCTCGTGAAATCGCAAGTCCTTGTGTAGCCGTTTGTCCAGTAACTCTTGGCTGTATTATGGCTCCTACCAACTCGCCGTGTGGGCATTACTGGTCTGAAGTTCCCTGTATCACCACAGAATGCTTTCTAAAAATTAGCATCATAGTTGTGACCTTCCATTCCTCTAGCACTACGGCAGTTTTAAGTGAAAAAATATAAAGGACGGTTCATAGTTCAGCCATTTCATCCTTGAGTTTCCTTAGAACTCTTGGATGAATACCATCTGTCCTGTCGTTTTGTTTCAAAACCTTTTACACTTGGATTTGAGACAGATGCTCCACCATGCCTCTCCCATTAAAAAGTTCTGTCATGAAAACTTCCTCAAGCTCCACTACAAGGTTAAAAAAAAAAAAGACGTTTTCTTTTTCTGAAATCTTCTCTAGGCATCGCTACTATATCTTGAGCATCTGTCATCCCTAGGACAGCTTGGCCGGCCTCCTGGTTCTGATGTTGTCCTGGTTTTGGCTGGGATAGAGTTAATTTTCTTCCTAGTAGCTGGTACAGTGCTGCGTTTTGGATTTAGGATGAGAATAATGTTGATAACGCACTGATGTTCTAGTTGTTGCTGAGCAGGGCTTTACACTATGTCAAGGACTCTTTAGCTTCTTCTGCCCTGCCAGAGGGAAGGCTGGGGGGGCACAAGGAGCTGGGGGGGGACACGGCACAGACAGCTGACCCCCCCTGACCCAAGGGCCCATCCCTTATGGCATCATGCTCAGCATATACAGCTGGGGGAAAAGCTGGCCAGGGGCCGCTGCTCGGGAACACGCTGGGCATCGGTCAGTTGGTGGTGAACAAGTGTTTTTCGTTTGCATTACTTGCTTTTCTTGGGTTTTATTTCTCTCTCTTTTGTGATTCTCCTTTTCATTACATCATCATCATCATTATTATTATTTTATATCAATTATTAAACTGTTCTTATCTCAGCCCAGGAGTTTTCTGACTTTTACGCTTCCGATTCTTTCCCCATCCCACCCGGGAGGAGTAAGGGAGCGGCTGAGTGGGGCTGAGTTGCCGGCGGGGGTTAAACCAGGACAGATGTGTTTGAAAGTTGTTATTGATCTGTCCGTTCTCTCAAGTTGCCCAGATGCTCCTTTTCCCTGCCGTACATTGCTGTGTCTGGCCTGTCAAGGTGCAGGTTTCTTCTGGTTTAGTGGCTTAGAAATAACTTCAACTTTTTAAAGACTGCTTTCCTACTCTCTCGTACCAGTTTTATTTTTGGTGGTCTTTTGGTCTGCTTTAGCGGGTGGTGTGCCTTTATGCTGGACCTCTAGTGTGATGTGAGCGGTCTCCCTGATGGCTGCAACCATTTTGGGCATCCCTTTTAGTTCTGATTTGAGACAGACCTCGCCGTTCACCTCCAGTGCAAAGTTTCCAGTGAGTCATTTCCTAAGATTGTCCATATTGAACACGGATGTGAAAAAGTAATTCAGCTTTTCTTCTCTGCTGGCCTTACCTTTTCTGAACATTCCCGTTACTCTTTGATGACTTACTAGTGCTTTCCAGCACCAGTTCTTTCAGTGCTCACAGATGGGCATTATCTGAACCCCCTGACCTGACATACCACACTTTTTAAAGCTTCATTTGAAAGCAGTAACTTCCACGTGCTGTTTTCCATTTGCCTTTAGTCTACATTCAACATCCTTTTTATCGAAAGGGCAAAATACTATTTAAAACAATTACTAGTTATCTTTAGCCATGACATCGTTCTCAGCTGATGGATCAGCCTGATGCAGAGCTTCGCCGTGGCTTGCTGCAGCTCACGCTGCACAAAATGAGCTGCGTAACGTGGTGGGTCAGGCTAGCAGAGCGGTGCGGTGGACTTTTTTTTTTTTGGCGATGAAGATCTCTCCAGCCGTCAGGATGTATTTGTAAATGAGTTCATAAAGAAAAGTAACCCACGGGTGGCTCTTCGCAGAGCATCGGTAGGACGCGGCACAGCAGAGTGGCCACGTGAGGCAGTTCCGCACTGGTTTGTGCTGAAGCTAAATTAGCCAATTAATGCTAAATGAGAGAGATAGAGCCCAAAAGCCGTTTTACCTCACTGATGAAAGTATTAGAAGAGCTCCTTTATTCTGAATTGCCTCCAGATATGCTCTTACTCTGACACGGTATTTAAAATTCTGTAACCCAGGCAGCTTTCTAGGACACCTGAAGGGTTGTATTTCATTTTAATTTAAAAGCACTTCAGCAGAAGTAAAAAAAAAAAAAAAAAAAATTTCAAATAATCAAATTAATCAATGTACTCTGACGCTACTGCTCCACCGCAAAAGATTATTTAAATCTAATCAGAAAGACTTCTTGAAGCCTCCCTGTTCTGTTCAGGGAGCCTGAGAATTGAGGGGAGGTGATGCTGCGTTTCTACAGGGAAATCTGAACCGAATATGGTGAAAATGAGTGCGACCTGCCTAGTCTCGGCCCCACACGACCGCAGGGAACTGCCTTTAGCTGGAAGAATTTTTGAGTGAAGGATAAAGGCGCTCTAGGATTGCAGACTCTCTACAGGAGAAAAATGTTCTCGAGCGCTGGATGTACTGCGGGCAGAACGACCGCCTCTCGCTTCTGCTTCACGCCTGCTGCTTCCCAAAAGCTGAGCTGGCAACACGGAGCCATTGATCCCTCCCGCCTGGGCCGAGTCTCTCTGGCAGGTCCTACACGTAGAACCACCGCTCGGCCTTCTGATGGTACTACTTGGAGTAGCTCAGGGGCAGGGTGGGGAGGGGAAAAACAACTCTGGGTTTCTAAGGCCTTCAAAGATTAGTGACTGCATTGGTATAAAAATGTTTGAGCGGCCTTTACAGTGACCTCATTTCCATACCTTCAGGAACAGACCAAGCGTGTTTGTCAAGACTCTTGTTTCAGACAGCACTACAGTACCGTTCACCTACGGCAGTGCCGTGCACCACGGTTACAGTGCTGAAATCACTTTTTATCTTACACATGTACAATGGCTGTATGCAAATTTATTTCAGAAGTTGAGGGACAATAGGGAGACAGTTGAAAAACAAAACAAGCAAAAAGTTGGAAGCCTGCCCTTTATAGTACTTTTAGACATTGTTTTTTCAGTGCTGGGCTTTCAAAGGCTAGTAAAAGCTATAGCCTAGTATTTAACTCAAGAAATTAAAGTTAAGCTATTTGCTTACCTGTGGAGTCGGTGGGCAAATGTAGACTTTTAAGTATACCAAAGGTCAAGTGAAAAACCTGAAAACCCAGGAACAGTGTAACTAACTGGTGAGACTTTTACATTCCTGTTTGCGGTGGTATCAGGAGCACGTGTTCCTTACGAATGCCTCCCCTCTTTTCTGCAGGAATCTATCGGCACGTGCGGAGATAACATTCCAACATTTTTCACGCTGTTCTGCAAGCTGTGTATTTTATGAGAAGCCACTAATACGGGGGCCAGGGGGAGAGGGAAGGAGTAGGGAACATCTGGGAAGACGTACCTCTGACCACAGCTGTCTGACGGCCAACATGCCTGTCCCCATACGGACAGCAGAGAAGGCCACTGACCCTCGGCTCTGGGTTCCTAAGATTCACTCGTTATCAGCTAATACACCGAGAGAATAACTTGGAAGATCTGCGCTTCCGTCATTCGGGGAAAAGACAGCAATCCAGGAATAACTATCAGCAACTTCAGTACTTAAATTTAGAGATTTTTTTTTCCCCCACTCACAAGGCAATATAAGAATAAGGAAAACATCAAGTGCAACTAATGGTAGTATATGTGGGAGAGAGAATTGTGGCTAAAAAAGTTCAAACTTCCGGAGACTTGCCGGTTTTGCAATAGCCGGTAGCAGCAATAGCCCAAGACCAAAGCAAAGCACTATCCTGCACAGGCCCTCAGCGTTCTGGGAGTACCCAGCCTCTCGGAAACACGGACAATGCAACAATAATCATGTACAACATTTTATTACAAAACTGTTAAAAAAGTAATACAATGCAATATACTACAAAATATAAGATCAGCTATTAAGCTACCTCCTTTCTTTTACTTAGCTATAAAGAAACACCTATCAGTCACTGAGTTTCAACAAAACCATTAAATATGCAAAAACATTCCACAACTTTTTTTTTTTTTTAAAACCGAACTGTAGTAGCCCTTGGCTACTACTTACATTAAAAATAGAGGTCTCCCTACAAAGAACCACATTACCTATACACAATTCTGTACAGATTTTTATACTGAAGCTAACAATGAGCTGCACTTGAGTTCACATTCTTAGCAAAATATTGGATTTTGAGCATAAATCTTTACAGCAGGACATTCATTTATTCCTCATCCTCATCTTCTTCCTCCTCTTCATCCTCCTCCTCCTCCTCCTCCTCTTCTGGTTCTGCTTTCTTCTTAGATCCTGCAGGCCTACCTGGGCCCTTTTTTCCTGCATCGCTCTTGCTCTTGGCACGATACGCTGCAATATCCTGCAAAAAAAAAAAAGAATGCAGTTTAGCTGCTGGCAATGTAACTCTGAAGACAAACTGGTAATGCTTCAATCATTTAATGCCACTGTGCTGTGCAGGTCAAATACAGCGTGTGTGGAAAAGGAGGGTTTCAGCCTTGGGGCTTTCAACGCTTATACCTTTTGGCAAAAGAACGCACAATCCAGACAGTTTTAAGGATTTTATGACCGCAGTGCTTTGGAGTATGGCTGTGTATTTTACCCAGCAGGTGACCTGTTTTCTGGAAGTAAAGCATCTTAATTGGTAAAATCTCCAGACATGCAAAAACCACATCCAGGTTCGCTCTAAGGGTTCCAGATGCCTCCCATGCAACACCTTGCCACACATTTTGAAGCCTGACAAAGGTTCACGTAAACGTTTAGAATTATGAACCGTATATGGTTTAGATGCAAAACAAAAGCCACACATTTACAGTGACCTCTACAACGATAATCATTATTTTAATCACTTTCACCGTACCTTTTCGTATTTCTCCTTTAGTTTTGCAGCCTTCTGTTCGTATGGCTGTTTATCTTTGGCCGACTGTTCAGACCACATTTCACCCAATTTCTTTGCTGTATCTCCAATAGACAAGCCAGGATGATCATTTTTGATTTTTGGACGGTGTTCAGAACAGAAAAGGAAGAACGCGGATCTAAAACGAGAGACAGCGTTTAAAGTTAAGTGTAACGATTAGAACCGGTAATTTTCTTTATTTTTTTGGTCATAGAAACACTCACGGCGGTCTTTTAGGAGCGTTGGGGTCCTTTTTCTTTCCCTTCTTCTCGCCTTTGGGAGGAACGTAGTTTTTCATCTCCCTGTCATAACGAGCTTTATCTCCTTTAGCCATTTCTTCGAACTTTCCTTTTTCCTTGCTAGACATCGTCTGCGGACACACGGAGGGGAAAGGAGAAGCGTCTGGATGAGATCAAGCGCCAACGCCTCGGCACCAGCTGCCTCCGGGGCCCTTTCCCCGGCGGCCGGCCCGGCCCCGCTCACCTTCCACCGCTCCGAGCACTTCCGCGAGAACTCGGCGAAGTTGACCGAGGAATCCGGGTGCTTCTTCTTGTGCTCCTCGCGGCAGGTCTGCACGAAGTAGGCGTAGGAGGACATCTTGCCCCGCGGCTTATTGGGGTCGCCTTTGCCCATGGCGAGGTCGGCGCCGGGTCCCTGCTGGGTGGGAGGGGAGAGGCGGCCTGAG
>NW_009618158.1:17687-47046 GCF_000690535.1 Cariama cristata | reverse complement strand
GCAAACACCCTTGGGTGACTCATTTCCCCAGATGAGGATCTGTTGTCGGTAGCAATCTCAAAACAAAGACGATAGCCATCTGCGTGTTCTCGCTGTAACGCAACAACACAGAGTGCCCTCCGATCAGTCAAATATACCGTAGTTGATGATGCACAGTAATAATGAAAATGGGTAGTACAGAAAAAGTTCTTCTTTCAAAGGTAAATATTTCTCAATTGTGAAAATTTCACATCCAAGCTTGATACTGTCAACAACTTGTACGTGTGTTTAAAAAAACAGAAATATATATATATATTTAATCACTTGGCTCTATTCCTTGTTGCTTCTATCCTCCAGAAAAGTGTCATTCCACGAAAGTGGCAAGGAACTATCAATATTTAAGTTTTTTTAAATGGGATTCTCAACCATCTTTAAACACTGACGAAAGTCAAATCAGCAGCGCTATATGCTGGAACAAGACTGACACTACTTATTCAGATACCCATTAAAAAGTAACTACCGCATTATGCAAATCTGACACTTTTTTCTTTTTTGCCTAGAAAGAGTGCATTATTAATGTCAAGCCACCAAACTCACTAGACAAAGTAATTGTCTAAAGAAAGAATTAACTTTAAAACAATTGTTTTATTGTAATGAAACACTAAGTTACTTTGTCCTTCAGTATTAACACCTCCTGTTTGCTGGGATTATACAATATTTCTAGCACTATCTGCGTTATAATTGTCAGCCAAGTTTTGCCGAGATACAATTGTCTGCATAGACTGAAGTGCTCCACAACACACGCACACAGCAAAGATTCTCATACAAACTGATCGTCAAAACGCAGATTTTTAAAATGTTAGACTAGGGAGAAGAAATTCCTCCCGCACTTGCAGTGTGCTGTAGATCAAACAAATTAAAATCCATCAACTGAATGTACCATTTTCTGCCCAGTGGGAGCTGCAAATTGATCGTCTGCATTATCCATCCGTCTGGTAGTTACAAGTGAGCGTATGTGACCCCACACAACACCTCTGTTTAGAAGACATCAAACTCACGCAAGAGCAAAGGCTCTGAAGTGCCTTGCACTTACCATGCCGGTCACGTGCTCCCTGGCGATTGCCATAGTAACCAGACACTTACCAGGGACACTCTCTAGCTGGAAGCGTTCTTCTCTTATGCCTTGAATTTTTATTCTTTGCGTAATTGTTAATTTATGTTTTCTTTTGGACAAAAGGAGTATTTTGTGTTCATCTGGCAAAGCAAAGATTACCAGAAATGAAATCTGAAATCAGTTATAATGTAAATGAAAGTCAGAATAAATGTTTATGTCATGGGTTCTATAAAATACAGTATTTTGTATCATTTAACATGCACAAACTACAAGAGAAATGTGTCGTATTTTCAGCAGAAAGTAACAAAATACAGAACAATGTTTTTTTCTTGCCAGGTACCCAAATGAGCGTCTCTACGGTTGAAATTATTATAGCTATAGCTGGTAGATACAATCATTATATACAGCCTTCTCTTGCTAGGTACTGTTTCATTTTCTTGTAAAATATTCTGATCAGACTTCCACCTCTTGGATTTAATTTGGTTTTTTATACTGACTGTCTCAAGATGAACTTGAAATGTTCATCTGAAAGAGTTCAGCTACTAAAGATTCTACATCCACATGCTTTAGACCAAAAAGCACAAAAAGGGTATGAGGACTGCCAACACCAGGGGAGTAAAACCAGGACTGAATCTGGGAATGGCACCAGTGGCACACGACGAGCAGAGAAATTACACGGTAAGGTTGAAAAAGGGAGAATGGACAGAAGAGTCAGTGCTCCCTAAAGCCTAGTGTCCTCCAAAACCAGAGGGGGAAAAAAGGCCAAGATCTACAATCACCAAATGTTTTGAAACTTTTCAGACAAATCGTGTAGTGGCTCACGTACGGAGCATGAAGGTACTGCTGCTATTACTAACAAGGAGCAGATGGTTGTCTACTGTTCCAGAAGCAAGGAAAAGTAAACAGCAAAGGTACTCATGTAACCTTAGTTTTACCTGAATTAATGCATTATATAGCCTGATCATATCATTGCATACCTGTTATTTCACTAGAACCACCCGGCTCAGTCAGGGCTTAGATGGCGACACCAAGGGCTCCACAAGAGATACCGAGGGAGGGCATCCGTGACCCGATTTGCAGATTCTGTTAGAGCAATTGGAAGACAGGGTCTCGGGCACTGTAGGCCTAGCAACAGGAGGGGGCTTCGCAGCTCGGGCAACTCTGCTTCACACCAGAGAACAGGATTCCCGCCTCTACATCTCTCCCTGCCATCATATTTTGCACAAGACAGGTGCTTAAAAACAAGCTGTTTGCAGGAAAGTTTCTCATTTTCTGGATGCTTATCACAGATCCTGCGATCTTCTCTTCAAAGGGTTAAAGACTCTCAAGCATAATCAAAGTCAAGAGGACAGCTTATAACTGGGATCGGTGAGATGGAATACACTTGCTCCGAAAAACACAACTCCTCTGTTTCCTGAACTAAGGGTCTAAACATAGTCAAAACTTTCAAACATCATTTCTCTCTGCCTCTTTCAGTATCCCATCTATTGAAGAGCAATAACTGTGTCTCTTCACTTAACAGAAATTCAATGAAAATTAATTAATTCTTTTTCAACACTCTGGATATTACTTTGACGAGCACTGTAGATGAGCCCCCAGGGAATAACAATTCTGTCTTCAAAGCGGGGTTTGAACAACATGTTGTAAATAAGGCCTAGGGCCACAAATCAAACAATGAGAAGGAAACAAGCTATTGAATAGCTGTTCATTAAACGCATAGTGTCTGTTTTGTGCACCCAAGACAGCAGAAGGTGGTGGAAAAAGTATTATGGGCATGTGCAGCTGAAGACTGTGTCATGATGTATGCACATGACTGGGCCAAATAAAGGTTGCAAAAGCATCTTCTAACTCTGCACTCTCAGTTAACTTCTTTCAGTGTAGTTTTTATGTGTGTGTATGTATATAAAAGAGTAAGGACTCAAATATAATATCAGATCAGAGAGTGAGACGTTCTGGTTTGACAGTCACTGCCATTTTCAGTGATCTCATCTCTTAGGTACATAGCTTTTACCTGATGATATCAAATCCATCATTAGAAACTTGTTCAAAACAGGAAAGGGCCAGCAAGAATTATTTCCAAAGGAAACGAAAAGGTTAATTAACTGAAAATATATATTCCACAGGCAAGATGAGGAACCATGAGTTCTTCTGACTTAATCCCAACACTGACACCGGCTCCTCTGGCTTTTATTAATCACCACTAGACCAAATCCCTGCCACCCTAGGAGCTTACCAACTGGCTCCAAAGCTACTGTATCCAATTGCTCAACTCCATACACCAACCCCATGGCAAACCACACTGTCACAGGGATATCGCTAAATGCATCCTCTTATAAACTGATTTTGGGAACTCCGGTGAAGTATTAGCACAGGACACAACAGCAGTTTGAGTCCACCCACCAGCAAAGGAAATGATTCAGACGCACAAGGCAGCCGCTTACAGTACTGAGCTCTGCACAGCAGCGGAGACGTTCTGCCAAGGCAGTTGATCTTTTATAAGATTTTACTGCTCTTAATGAGATTTTATTTTCAGTGATTATCATTACTATTACATGATAGATTCCTTCAAGTTATTCTGCAGTCCTGTTTCTCTGGGCCCAAGAGCAAGGAGGTGATACTGTGTAAGCCTCAGTAGTAAATGCAACCGAAAGCATCTGAGCACTGACTGCAGGACCCCCTCTCCAAGGCACACCTCCAAAGGCTAAGGGCCACCGGAGAAAATTCGGAAGCTTTCTTAGCCAATGAAATCACTGCATCACAAAACACCGAGACTTGAATGATGGCTCTCCCCTAAAAAGCTTCCCATTCTTTGCCTGACCACATTGACATCTTCCCGCACCCCATTTTATCCTGCCACAATGTTCCATTTTGAAGTGTTTTAGTCAAATATCTGGGACGGTTTCTTGCCTTGAGTGAAAAGACACTTCCTCCAACTTTCAGAGAAAAATTGCACATCTATATATTTAGCAACAAAAACTGGAGTAAGATTTAACAAAGAATTTATTCTTCCCTTACCGTAAAAGAACACTTCAGCACGTCAATCTGACATTCTTCTACTGAAAATCCATCTTGTTAGAAAATACTCTCTTTGGAACTGTACCAATATGTACTTAATGAAACATATATTCAAAAAATCAGAAGTACTTCCTTTTTTCACCCACAGGTACTGTACTTTGTCAAAAAATATTTTAAAAATAAGAACTTTCACAATATCAGAAAAAACATACGACTTATAAGATGTTCCCTTTGTGTTCAGATAAGACATTTGGTGCACAGATATGAGTAGGTCCTCAGTTTTGCTCTGCTGAAGTCAAAGGGGGGCCCAGGCTCTGGCGGGGTACTTTTCTGTTGTAGCAAACTGACATAGGGCAGGGTGCTCTGTGCCCCGGTCACCCACCGTCAGCAAAGGTGACCCCACGGGTCCCAGGGGCTGCTCGGAGCTCTGCTGCCAAATTGCACAGAAGAAACGGAGTTTCAGCTGGCCCTTTTACAGCTCTGTCCTCAGCTGAGTACAACGTTTAGTGAAGTTTCAATTCAGTGAAGCATTTAATCGCATTTAAGTGCTTTTCTGTACTGTGATGATCTTAAAATGCATGCTGGAGTGGTGTAATTATAAAACCACCTTATACAACAGCCTGTAAGCTTACCTATCCTGCAAATTAAAGTGCAAAACAATGAAAAATCAGATCTGCATAGTATTTTACCTCATTTAATCATCTTTAAACAATAAATCTTTTTACGTCAAAACTCTCAAATATGCGAGAAACAAATGCTGTTTGTTCCTAGAGACGACGGACACTTACTAAACTGATTTTTTCTTATTTTATAATTTTGCTGTTTCTGTCAAAAAATGTAGTCATAGGCTTTCTAAGTTGCACTAGATAGGCAGGACTTGCTCATGATATGTAACAACTTGCAAGTAAATAATAATTAATAATCAAATAAAAGATAAGTCTTAAGCATAAACACCAGTTTTAACATCAGAACCTACTCAGAGCTTAGTACAGAGCTCAGTTTTTGAAACACACTGGAAGAGACGACCTTTTATAGCTGACACTTCCTCTAAAGAAATCGCTAGTACCGTGCACGGCGCAGGCCTACGCGCTCAGACTCACCTTAAGGAGATGGCACTTCTCTTACAGTGTGGCAATTAACACTTCCAGTGAGTAACAGGATGAATCATTCTAGCAACAGCAACACAAAAAAAACCCCACACATCAAGGAAAATGGCTACACTGTACATTCTTCTGCCTTTAAAATAGGTCTTGCCTTCATAGGCTGTACTGTGAACGGCCCAAACATATTCGATCTTAGAACAAACGTTTTCTGTTTATAGTACCTTAAGCCAAAGCATATAAAGAAATGAATGCATTTATTTTGAACTCCCTGTCTCAAGAGGGAAAACCTGGCAGTGAGGACAGTCTCCAGAGCGCTGTCTCCTCTGGAGCCAAGCCTGCGGGGTGGCACAGGGCCCCCCCAGCCTGCGCTGGGGAGGCAGCGGGGTCTGGAGCGGCCAGACTCCCAGCAACTGGAGACGATTTTCACATTGTCTTCCTCAGTAAACGCTTTCCCCAAGAGCTGTGTTGGCCTGACTGCTGCCCACACAGATAGGCGAGACAGAGGTAGCGTGGCACACCTAACTCACTATATCTGATCAGTTCGGCAATCGGGAGAGAGCTTTTCCTTGTTGTGTAAAACAGGCACAGGGTGCAGAGGGAGGTCAGATTCCTCTGCTGTGCACCAGGAGCTCAGTTCAGTTTTAAAAATTTTTAAAAAGAATACAAATACAGTGCTGGAGAAATGTTAATCTGACAAAGCTCTGGAAGATGAAGGTCATCTTGCAGCTGTGACCAAGATGTAGGATGAATTTGCCCATGAGAAAGTCCAAAATCTTCATGGGCTGAAACACCTGCTGTGGGAAATGGAGGAGGAGAGCACAAAAACTCAGTCAATTTGCAGAGAGTGGGCTTGAAAAGCTTTTCAGAAATTACTGGTTGTGTGATAGAAATCCTTGCGCTCCATCATAGCAGCAACAAAACAGACTTGGGGAAAACCACTATCAGAGTATTCTTCCAAACGAAACTGTTTCAATCCATACCTGAACCCACCCTTCATCTGAAAAGAGTACATTTCCCCAGAGAAACAAGAGCCAAACTTCTTCTGAAATCTACATTAGTTCAAGAGCAGGGAAGGTGACCTTCTTCCCCTATTTTTGGGCATCATATTCCAACTTTTTTCTCTCCCTCCAAAACTATTTGCTAAACTCAATGCATTTATGAATAGCTTTCAAGTTAAAAAAAAAAAAAAAAGTACAACATTTTGGGTAATATACACTATTCACCAAAAGTATTTTGGTAAACGGTCCGTATTCTGGTCAATCAAAAAAAAACCAAAACATCTGTTTCTTGTGAAGCTACTTTTCTGTAAACATGACTTTGGGATAGTAATTGTTGTGCTGCAATTCTGGCGGTATCTGACAGTGGAGTTATAACACGGTAAAAAGTCACTAAAAGCGGAGCCTAGGCAGGAACAAGGCCACATGAAGTGCCTCACAGCACGGGGACAGCTCTGCTGCAGTCACAAGCACCTCCGATACACTTGACCTTGAGACAAGAGCAGCGTGGAAGACACTGGTGTCAGTCCAAGCACAACAAGAAATCTTCGACTGGTGCAAAGAAAACAGATGAAAGAGAGAGGAAGAAAAACAGAAAGCAAATAAAACCAAAGACAGTTCTACTTTCATACATAATTGATAAAACACAATGAAGTTAGTGAAATAAATGAGTTGAACCAAACCTTAGTCTGAATCTAGAAAACTCTACAGATAGACATATGGTCTATAAATTATGGGTTATAAATACAAAGCTTGCTCACAGATCAGCAACGAACACATGCAATTAGGTGAGAAAAAGCCCAAACTATTTGAACACAACTAAAGGAGGGCACAACAGGTAGTAAATAAATTTGGATTATAATATGAAAGAGCAACTTGCACTGAAATAAGCAATATACGCTTGGTGTATGTTCTGTTGTATTTTTATGATGGAGATTTATTAATAAGGGCTTCTCTTCCTTCTGCACTAAAGTCAGGACTCTTAATGAGAACAGAAGGAATATAAAATGTCTTTAGCATTTCTTTCCTGGAAAACCAGCTACAATAGCAAGGACAATTTTGAAACCCAATCTGATTTAAACATCAGAGCTAACATAACAGTTAGGAAAATGGTTATTTTTAACTCTCTGTAACTGTAATTGGAAATTTTTGTTTTGGAAACATATGCAAAATTTCCACATGCAGAATAATCAGAAAAGATAAACAAAACATTTTATGTAAAATAAATGGATATCTTATCCTACGATGACTTAAAAATACTTCAAGTTGCCAGTAAAAATACTCATAAAATTTGGAATGTGAAACAACAGCTGGGAACAGTTAGCTACATGAGAAGCAGTCTGGTTTGTAGTTACTTTGCAAATCAATGCACATAGTGGCAACCAAAGGTTTTCATTTCCTTTGTGATAAGCCTTTCACAGAAAGAGAACCCAGCAGTATTTATTTTTGCCATACTTTGAAACCTACTATAAATTTCATAAATTCATATTTGAAGGGTCTAAAAGGCACTTTAAAGCACAATAGTCAACACAATACAGAAACCACCACACCACAGATGAAAAGGATCCTCGGTCATGTGGTAGCACAAGAAAGCGTCCGGGTAGGACCAGCCTTGCCCAAGAGCTGCAATGCTCGCTCCAGACAGCCCTTTACTGACTGGGCCATTCAGGGTTCTTGGTCCTGAATCAGTCAGAACCACTTTCTCTGCAGGATGAATTTCTTACTGCAGCAGATGTGAATCTTATCTTACACAGGTTTTTCACCCTTTGTTTCAGCAAACACATCCTTGCTTTCTACTACATGGGATGAGAATCAAAATCTTGTACGAGAAAACAACTTTGGATTCTGTGCAAGCACCTGTACAGCTAACAACCCTCAGCAGTCAGCAAATGAGGTATTCGCTTCCTAACAGAGTAGACATATGTTATTGAGATACAAATAGCGACAACTGTTTTCAGATTCTAAACACAGATGTAGAGAATTTTGTCTGAAACACGAAGAAAAATTAAAAAGGTTAATGTCAAAGACACAGATTTTGTTTCAGTAGAAAAGCTTTCATTAGTTTTTCACTTCCTAATGCGGTTTTTATTTCTTCCCTGCAGTATTTGTAACGTTAGAAAAACACTCAGTGTTTTGATAACATTTCAGAAATGCAGAAAGTAAATTTTGTAACTATTTATTTCTCAGTTTCATTCAAATGTTTGCACCGCTGTCATTGGCATGAAACCTAGATAACATCTCTGACTGAAATAAAGCCTATGGTGAAAAGCAAGTGGTAAACACTATTTCTCAATATAGAATTCAATTTTTCCTTTTTAAAACACAAAACATAAGACTAGCTTGGGTTTTAATCTATATTGCTGCATTACTCCAGTTGTACATTAACATCAACAGGCAAAACCCAATAATCTCACATATGGTTTATAATACGGGAGCAGAAGTGCTCACTTTAGAAAGATTATATTTAAACATAAAGTTCATTTCAGGGCATAACATGACTAAATATTGCCTTGGTGAAGGCTTTTATTGACCTTTTTTCTTTAAGCAATCCCTATGGTTGAGTGTAGTCTGTTGAATGGATTGGAGATGAAGAAGGTCTCTGCATTTTTCATACTGCTGTATACGATTTCATAAATTATATGATCTCAGTGAAGTCAAGGACTAATGTTCAGTACAAGAGGAAAATTAAGCTTCAAGTCCGTTCATTAAGAACACCTTAAGGAGAAAGATTCTTAAATACAGATAAAAATATTACCAATACCTATTTCTGTCTCATCTTACTATGTAGTAGTTTAACCACATCAAAGACTGAGATATTACTGATACTATTAGAGGTCTAGAATGAATTCACACAGAAAACACTGACAAGTCAGTTCTCCCACATCCAGTTCTATATTAAAACAGGATTTCTTCCCTCAAAAGATGCTTTTGGTGGTTGTTCTCTCCAATCAATAGCGTGCCTGAGAACATATACCAGATACATCTCCCTGCCCAGAGCTGCAAAGGTCAAGCTGATCTTAAGACAGGATCCAGGGATTTAGAAATGCAGCAGATGTAAGAAATCCTGAAAGAAAGTACACTTTCAGCAGGCATCGCTCTACTGATGGCAGAGGGGGAAACCTGAGGCCTGCTGAGGCTAGGTGTGCCTACGGTTCACACCAACATGCAGACTTAGAAGGGCAAATCTGGAACCCGTGGTGTTGCCCTACCACGTTTTTTGTGAGCCCTGTGACTTCTGAAAACGCAGACTCCAGAAAAGAGCGGGCAGCTGAAGCCAAACAAATTCCTTCAGCAGAAGGGGCCACAGAGGCAGCTCTAGGGGCTTCTGCTGGGATTCAGGAGCCGCACAATCCTCTCTCAAGAAGATGGAAAACTGTTTTGATATTTCTTTCCCAAAATACAGTACCCTGTTATTTGCTGCAGTTCCTCTCTAGGTTGGTCATTTAAAGTGTTTTGACTTTTGTCTAACTTCTCCTGTCCTATGTATCCTTTTTTCTGTCCTATTTTTGCCCCTATAAACTCCTCCCTTCTTTGCCTCATTCCACCTTCTCGTGTTTCCCCTCAGCAATTTCCCTTTTAGCTAAACTGAACCCAAATATATATATGTTTAATAATAACACGCTGTGACTGTTTACCAACCCTCCTGCAGCTTGTTTGTTCTAGGCCTTCTGGTGCCCTGCGTGTGAATCATCCATTTAGGCAGTAAGCTCTTCAGGAAAAGGACTGCCTGTTGTTCTACATTCGTACAGTGCCTAGCACATACAGCCCCATTCTTAGTTATTATAACTACTTCATTAAAGCTTTTGGTTTTCTCATTTCTGGATTGCTGGATGCTTGCTTTGTATGCTTTTCCTCCTCTAAGAACTCCTTCAGATAGAAATTACAACCACCTTTGAATGTACATTGAGCTGCACGTATGAGAAAGCAGAGCTTTGTGTTTGACGTAGAAACTCTGTAGAAAATCTTTGCTGTAGATCCGCCACTACCAAATGTTACCCTGTGACTTCTGGCAGTTGAAAGCACACCCACCCAGAACGATACCCTCTACACTACAGAAACTTCCCATGGTTTTGGGTTTGGGGGTTTTTTAATTTAAAAAGATACTGTTTGCACAAGTTGAATTACAACCAATTGCGATGGCAGCTCAAGGCAGGCTCAGAGTACGGCAGCCACCAAAACAGGCCCCGCACGCTCCCCCCGCGCAGAGCTCCATCTACAACGCTGACACGCACACACACTCCCATCAGGGCCCTCGACGTACCCTCTTTTCTGAGACGATACGTGCAATTCCTGGTGACATCCACAGCAATTTCACCTGCAGTTCGTGAGGAAAATCGAGCCCTTGCCGCACGAGCAAGAACGACTGAACTCCAACCCTGGCAGAGGGGCGGCAGGCAGAGGAAAGAATGGCATGTTCCTGCTCCCAGATGCTGTCGGACACTCCGAGTTCTGCCTTCGCTAACAAAAGCTTCTTTTCATTAAAGGCTGGAAAAAAATCCCCTTTTATTCTCCAGCTTTTGAAGGGCTTACATCATTGCTTCTTCAATTTCAGGATTTTAGTGAAAACAAGTTTTCTACTGGGCTGGTCAAATGACTGTTAACTGAGAATTCCTGGGAGTGTTTAATCTACACTCTCTTTATTAATTGATGGTTGAGGCACCTTCTAATAATGACTTATCTAATGAAGAAACAAAAACACAGCAGAAACCCTCCCCGCTCCTACGGTGCCAATGTTACAATGAACCTGAGCATCTCTGCACCCAAAGACCACCATATTTTTTTTTTTCTCCCACTCTCTACTTAGACACAGGGCTTCCAAGGGAAAACCATCATGAGGTTTATATATTGCAGACAAAATATTTTAACACAACTGTTTCATCATATATATAAAAATACAATTTCATCATCAAGTTTGTGTCCAATAGGTGCCTTGAACATAAAGACAGGAGTAACTTGTGAATAGGAACAGTAGTACGTTGGCAGAATTAATAAGGAAAAATAGATAGTTGCACCAGCCCTGTCTTTTTTTCCCCCCACAATTAAATAATAAAAATAACATATTTTCTCCAAAGACATCTCCATACATATCCCTGTGATTCTTTTTTTTTTTACCTCACATTCATGCACATCAGCTTTGAGAAACCCACATAACCCAACAGCAATACAGCCTTAAGATCGTGAGCACCCATTTAACCTCAGGCAGGGAAATCCTGTATTGCAGACTTTGAGGGAAGCTCCAAATTAAGGAAAATATTTTTATTTTGTTAGGAACAAAGAAGTTGTGCTAGTGACTTTTCAACTGAAGGCTCCGGATGTGATTCTTCCCACAAGCCCTTCCACCTCCGTTTTATTATTTCTACAGCCAGGCCTTCTAAACTAGAAATATTTGGAGCAATATTTTTCTCCCCCATTCTGCCAAAGCACAAGGAACTGGGCAATCTCCTTCTGGGGGTTAAATTCACCTTCCTGTTTAACTCATGGACATGGGCACGTAACAGAGAAAAGAAATAAGGAGAGGAATTCAGCTGGCTGTCGATAAGCGTAAAGGATTGCTCCAAACTGTGGAAGTTGGCAGTGACTTCTGAAAAATTACAAGCCAGTTGCATGTGTTTTGGACAGTTTTGGGAACCACCTGAGTGGCGCAGCAGACACTGCAATGGATGAGAACAAGGGAAAAGAACAGAAATTTTTGCATTTCTCCTTGTTGGTCTTTTCCAATATTATATTTCCTTCTCTACCTGCTAATGAAACATGGCTAAAGCAATTCTTTTGAACCAATTTTCACAAATTGTTGCAAGTATATAGTTGGATGCATCTACACAAGAAAAATATCCAAGGACATAAAGAGGAAAAAAAAATTGAAGACACATGAAATCTCATTAAAAATAATGCACAGCTGTCTTTCAGACGAGATATATAATACTTTCTACGTAATTTCTGCCTTTAATTCCTAGAGTCATTACTATACATGTCAATCAAAAGATACCACCTCAGTAAAAGGATGCTGCTGCTCTTCCTGAAACCCAGGGTGCTTGAAACAAGCTAAAGGGACACAACAGAACTAAGTCAAGGCAAAGTCATTACTTCACCTACTTTTCCTGTCCACAGGCTAAGAAAATCCACTTGTACTAAAAGCTATTTTTTATACCTCAGACACCACAAAGCCTTTAGAGAACCAACAAAAATAGTTTTAAATTCCAGGCTCAAAGCCATGCTTTTAAGTTATGATTTGAGGTACTGAAACCTCATTGGGAATTATAACAATCTGTTACCAACCCTGGATAACCGTTTTCATCTGTGACCTGTAAATAAGCTAATTTCATGAAAGGTTTTGCTACAGTGAGCAGTTAGCCTACAGTTAATCTTTGTCTTGATCTGTACATTCATTGAAACCGCCTACAAGCAATTCCTTACCAAAGGTTGCAATATACTGAACTGTAATTTGCTATACAGCTTTCAATGTTACCCACCATAAATCCTGAACCACTTGTTCAAATTAGAGTGTCAGCTCTTCGTGGTTGACACAAGACAACAGATTGACTTGCAGCAAAACCAGAGAGCTGGCACAGAAAGGTATCACCGCAAAGTTAGGCGCAATTCCTTGGTTTGTTCACAGTTTTCTGCTGTTGAGGTCAGAACATGGGCATTGCACAGACTTGACTGACCAGATCTTGACAGATCAGATGGATCTGCCTTTCTTGGAAAGATAGCTACCTCCAACAGGTAAAAACAGTACCACAGTAAGAAAAGCAGTGTCCAGAAATGACAAATCAGAGATGTACCTGCATCCTCTGTTTTGAGAATATGCACCAGTAAATGATAAGAGAAATTGGAGAAGTCAGAGACTAGACTTGCACACAAGATTTCCATCAACCAATTCCTAATCTACAATTTGAAAAGGATATTTCTAGAAAAGAAATCACTCGGAAAACAAAAATGTCTTCTTTGTGAGAGGCAGAAATAGAGGTGTGTTATATGTAGGTGTCGCTGAAGAGTTCACTCAGTTATCGCTTTGAGGTTTTCTGATTGAAAGGTGGTTTGTTTTGTGGAGTGGTTTAGGTTGTTTTTTGGAAAATCCTAATCTGTTGAAACAAAAACTTTGTTTAGGAATTGTTGGTAATTGAATTTAAACATTAACAGTATTCAGATATAATAGTTTCAGCAAAGAACATGATAAAATTTTAACAGCTTTAAAATGTATATTGTTTTTATATATAGTATATGTGCTATACATAACATATATATACTTGTACACATGATATCTATGCTGAGTTTATCTTAAGAATCCAAATCAGAACCAAGCTAGCATTTTTTCATCAAAATACAACAGGTCTGTTATTTTGCTTAGTTTGTATTTAAAGTACTGTTGTGTCAAGTCATTATAACAACAAATGGTAATATATTAGAATTTCTCCACTAATGTAAATTTTAAGTTTTAACTCAGCTGAGAGTCCTTTTTCAAAGCAATGATGGTCTTTAATGCTGATCAGAGCACAGCTGCTGCTGGAAGCAAAGAACAGGATTTGGTCTATGAAGGGGTAGGTGAATGTTAAATCTCCATGCAAATGAATGTGTTTATTTTAAAATAAGATCTCCCATTATCCACGTGACGTATATCACATGCCAAGTCAACTTCTGTGGATGGACCTGACCTGAAAAAAACCTTTTTCAATTTGTGTATATTCACTCATCCCCTAAACTGCAGATATCTGAGGATCACTTTAATGTCAATGTGTTTATGAGAGCTGCAGAAGCAACAGCAAGTTTGTGGTCACTGGCATAAAATAGAAGAGTGCATTGATGGCAAGATGTGAAATGCTTTGCTAGTTATGTAATTGTTTAATCTGAAGGACATTTGCTAATAAATATCAGCTATGACTAACTTTAGCCTAGAAAGTAGAGCATCAGATCCCAAAAAAGCAAGTCAACCTTTGGCAGACACAGCATTAGACATTCTTAAATGTATTTTGTCTGTGAGATTAAATTGCATTAAAAAGAGTTAAGCGAGGTGAGCAGTAAGATTCAAGTAGAAATAACAGGACTTCTTATAGTTTGTGTGCTTATTTTCATTAACTAATCCCCATCAGCGATCACAATCCAAATCTCTCCATATTATACTAAATAAAGGAGACTGAACATGAAATGGACTCGAAGGAATTTGCAGCTAGAAACAAGCCTTCATCCAAAACCAAAAGAGATTTAACTTCATCTCATCACCTAGAATGAAAAACGTAAACATCAAACCAATGAACAACATAAATGCAATCTGACTATTCATACGGTTATCTCTGTAAACGTCCCTCTCTGACTTGATACAGATGCTTTCTTTCCCCTCTGCAACAGACTGTTCAGCAAATAGAGAACACGGATCCGTAAGGATTTAACAAAAGATTTGCTTTGGATCAGAGAATTTAGATTCACTTGCCCATGCAACATAGGTAGACAACGGTCCTTATGAATTCAGATTGATTGCAGTGAAAGTTTTGCATCCTGGCAACACCGTTGCCATAGCGATCCCGGCTGATAGGATATTCTTAGCAACCGCTCCGAACTCTCCAGCCCCAGCACTCCCTGGGTTCTGCCAAAGCGAAGCTGCATAACCTCATTTCCAAAACGCCCGCGATCACCAGAGGAACGATTCGAGTAGCATGAGATGGCAAACTGAAGCACCTCCTCTGCAAGTACCACACATGCCACCTGATACACTAGTAGAAACGTGTTTTGCAAATGGAGGGACATGGAAATCAAGCTTGGCTTCTGGGTACTGCACAGGGAAAGATAAGTTTGCATTTAGCTTCTCCAGAAATACCTTGGTGAGCTGGGATCCTAAATCTCATTGTGTCTTCAAAGAGATGTCATTTACATGAAACTCAAATTCTTACAGGAATTACGTGAACATTGTGAATTACACTGTGTACTACCCTCACACAGACAGAATTTATCACCAATGGTGGTTCATTGTGGGAGGGTGGGTGGATGGAGGCAACGTATCTGTTATTTTTTCATAGGGTCAATTATTACTACTATCCTGAAATTCAATTCCAGCTTTATATGGCTATAACAAGAATTTTTCTTAGCTTTCTCTTTAATTGTATTTCTCCTACAGTTCTGCAATATCTTGTAAAGGGCTGGAGAGCCTTTCAGCGTTTACAGTTAATTCTGTAAATTGCAGTACTTTGGTGAGCAATGGGAAGATCCTTAGACTGGGCTCGCTCGCCCCCGTAGCCCTTGCTGGGAAGCGCTGCACAGGCCAGCCAGAACCAGAGCGGAAGCCCAGCAGCGCCCTTTGGAACACGCTCTACGCTGGCCGCGTCCGGCAATGAACTACTGAAGGCGAACGAGCAGGGCCGCTGCTGCCCGGACTTCCCTGGCCCTAGCTGACGGCCTCAAAGAAAGAGAAAGAAAAGTCATGCTGGGCCTATTCAGCCAATGTTTTCAAATCCTCAGGATGCAAACAGGAGAGCAGTAAGGGTCTATGAGGTTCCAAGACAATAAAAATCCACCTTATTATTTTTCATACACATACCTAGTTCATTATCATTCCTTTGTGCTAAAGTAGCATCAGATAAGGTCAATCTAAAGTTGCATCACTGAAACCACAAGAAAATGCATGCAAGACATCATCTCGGGTTTTATACCATACAGCAATGAAGCAGTTAACTATTAACACTACTAACAATTGTCTCTCGTGCACAGAACTATGCAAACCATATTAACAAGCGTGCTTCTAAGCCAGCCAAGGATAAATCAGGAACTGGCAAACCATACCACCTATGTTACTCCAACTACACATACTGTGTTTGGCAACCGCCTTCAATTCCTGTCGGAGGCTGCGCGCTCCCACTGCTGCTTACGGCTCCGCTTCCCTCCACTACTCACTCGGTGCAATGGTGACAAAAAAATAGGAGTACTCAGACCCAAAATAAAAATCTGAGTTTTTACACTGATCCAATTTAGAACTGAGTGATTCACATCTCTTCACGCAGGTGATGCTTTATGGACTTCATCTGAGAACAAACATAGGAATAGTAGAAAATAGCACTTGTAGTAGAGGTGGAAGGGAAGTAAAGAGTGGCTACTATTTAAAAACAGATTTGGACCTGCTACCCACTATGAAACCTGGACGTGCTACCACTGGAAATACTGGATAGTGCCAAGGGCAGTGAATTTGACATGACTGACAGATAGCTGCACCGCAAAGCCTGACGGACCAACTGCTCTGTTCTGGATAGGTACTCACTAAATAGATCGTTTATAAGACCTGTAAAGAAAAAAACCTGCATCTGCTCAAAACGAATAATACATTACTAAGCATAAACCACATTAAAGTAGACCTTCAAGGAGGTCTCTTCAAAGGTAGACATATAAAGTTTGCAAGATGCAAGCAAACAAACAGAAAATACTACCTAACTGCACATTCCAAAATAAAAGAACCAAACTACAACGAAATGTAATTTAGAAGGTCTTCTCAGCTCTATTTCCAAAAGCCAATTTTCAAGAAAGTATGTTCTCAGTGTCCTGTTAAACTTTTTTCTATTGCCAGCAATTGCAATCTTCAACTAAGATCAGGGTCCAAAATGCGTTCACGTTACAAATGTGGAATAAAAGACTACCGCTAAATAAGGTACTTCAGTGTTTCTAGACAAGAAAGCATCTGATAAATTTCTGGCTCCCTTCTTAAACAGAAACCTCTGAATGTTCCCTGTTGTAGTAACAAGCACCCCTCGTTTGACTCCATGAAATGTGCGATTTGCAAGAAACATAGCAGAACAACAGCTTGGCAAACAGCCTGATCTTGACCCCATACCAACAGGTACCAAAGGAAACTTTCATCAGCTTTTCAGAATCACGCTAGCTTGACCTCAATATACATAAATAAGATCGAGCCCATACCAACAGGTACCAAAGGAAACTTCATCAGCTTTTCAGAATCACACTAGCTTGACCTCAATATACATAAATGAGATCGAGATTAGGCCTGACATTTCAGCTTTGCTACTTTTTATCAAGCAGAAATCGAGCAGAATTCTGCCAGATGCTTAGCTCATACGCAGACGATGTGACAAATATCAGCCAGTGCTTCATGTTTTCCTTTCCTGCATATTTGTACTCAGAGGGACCCTGGGAAGATGCAAGACATGGCGCTGCAAAGCACCCAACTATACTGTATTTACTTGGACAGATTTTGTGGTTTCTTTCAAGTGCGCTAAATATAGCTGATTATTTTTCTTTCTAGCCTAGAAAAGGCAAATCACAGCTGACACAGATTTCTTCTCAGCAGTTGCCTGCAAGCCCTGGTTGCAGATCTCCTCCCACAGCGAAGAACAAGCAGCACAGGCCTGCGGTTGCAGGTGCTCTGACCATACACTGGACTACTACCACGCGTTGTTTTCCGTTCCAAAACCAAGCAGAGATAACAAAAGGGGAATGCTAGAAATATCGCTGCTTCGGGTCAGTTACCAGTCTATTGTATTTGCAATTTAATCCAGAAATAAAAAAAGAGATTCCCCATAGCATATTATATTAATCACTGGGTGTAATATATTCTCAGTCTAGAATCAAAGCAATGTCTACATATATTGCAGTATCCAATTTATACACATAAAGCTTTTTTTTTTTTTTTTTAAAGACCAAAGAAATGCCAATTGACAACCTTTCACAGTTATGCCACTTTGATGGTGCTGAGCCAGAACCACCACGTTAGGAATCCTTATATAATTTATTCAGGTCATTTTCATTCTGAATAGGTGAAAAGAGACATTTTAAAGATTCCATATTAAACATGGCAAATTTTCCTTTTTTAACCTTTTTAAATTGTTTTTAATAAATTTAAAAAAAACCTGGAGATGCCACCACCCACCCAATACAATTTATCCTCCTTACTTTCAATAATCTCCTCATAAAGCTCTATTTTTCAAGGTAAGAAAACGTTAAAAGCTCTCCATTAGCAGCGTATGGTGCATTAAAGAAACTTATGCATGCCACACCAAAAGAAACGGTGCTAAAAGAACATCATTGCTTACAAATCTCTAAGCTCAAACAGTAGGAAAGCTAGAATTACACAGTTTAAATCTGCCTTTTTGTGTATATCAATATTGCGTATCACAATGCCACAGAATATTTTTTCAGTAAGATCCCACAGTAATTAGGGGACATCTCATCCAACCTCCATTTCTTTGCTCCATTTTTGGCGGCCCTATTCTTTCCTTTCATCTGTCTTTTAACACAGTGTCTTTCTCCAGCATCAGAGCCGTTACTCCCCTTGACCCGGTCCATCTGCACCTTCCTCCCAGCGGTGCCCGCACCCTGCCTGGCGTGCCTGTGCAACCCTCCATCTCCCGGGCCGTTCTCTCCAGGCTCCCCCGCCGCCCATCGCCCCTCCATCCCCTGCGGATGGTAGGTAAGGTTACCAACACCCTCCTGCCTTTTCTGCCTCAGCAGGTCACTGCGGTGAGCAGAGCAAGGCCACTCTGCTTTACAAGGGAGCAGAAGGTAGCCCCGCGCTCCTGACAATATTTGCATATAACGTATGAAGGCTTATTTTCAACAGAAACTCTCACAGAAAAATCATGCATGAGGCTCCGGAGAATTTCCTCAAGCAAATTTGGAGCTCATTAGTACGACTCCTAGGGCTATTTGCACACATGCAGCCCTAAAGCAATCCTTCCAGTAAGAACTGTGATGGATTCCACAAGTTATTAGCACCACAGCGGGAAATTTCTCTTTTTCATCCATCACAACTGATATACAGCTTATGTACAGCAACTTCAAAACATCTGCAAATATCTGAATTGCAAGAGGTCAGTGGGAATTAACAACTTGATTGTCAATACAGTTTAAGTGGTGAAAAATGTGCAGTGTTAAACATAAATGAACCATGGCAACTGTTTCAGAGGCAGAAGCTCCAGCCTCATTTCACTGGTGTAAGTGTGACATAACTGAGTCTCCAGCCGGATTCTAGATTCATTTAAGTTAATCATTCCAGCAGTCCAGGTAAAGCAAAACTAAACCTCTGACCTAAGAAAAAGCAATGGGAATTCAGTCCCAAGCCAAAGGAACCACAGTGTGGTAGAATAAGTCAGGCTGGAAGGGACTTAGGGAGTTCATCTCACCACCACTCAGAACAGGTCCAGTTTGACCAGGCTGCTCAGGACGGTATCCAGGCGCCACAGCCTGTCCGAGCAGACTTTTCCAATGCTTGACCACTCTCTCATGGTGAAAAAATTTCTCCCTAATTATAATCAGGATTTGCCATGCTTAATGCCGCTTGTACTAGTCTTAGTGCTGCCACCTCCGAGAAGCATCTGGCTCTGTCTCTTCCCTATTAAGTAGCTGAAGGCAGTAATACAATCTCCCCTTAGCCTTATTTTCTTAAGGTCAAAATATAAAAACGAGACTGAAACACTTACAAAGCAAAAAAAATCCTCTCAGAATGTTCTACAGAGACATGCAAATGCATGCTAATCAGAAACATATATATTCTTCCTTGAAGATTCTCCATAGGAAAATAAAGAATATTCAGCATACATTGCCCACTGCCAGGAAAGGGGCAAAGGAGGGATATCAGGAAACTATGCTACAGCCATATCTAGCTCCCTAGAGAGAATACAGTAGAAAAGTTTTATGGTTTGGTTTGATGTTGGGTTTTTTGGGTTGGGTTTTTTTGTTGTTGTTTGGTGGCTTGGTTGGATTTCTTTATTTGTTTTTAAAATCACTGCTTACTTGCCAGCAGGTGACCAAATCATTTCAGATTCTAACTGATTTTTTTTTTTTTTAAACCGATTTGAATGGAGCACTATGTTAAAAATAATAAATAAATCTATGGCACAAGTTACTTGGCTGTGAAAACCTTGCACCAACTCTAGAATGGTTATTTTGGCATCGTTCTTCTCTCAAAGAAAAAAGTTAACTCTTCTAACTGATAATACTTGTTGTTTACAGATAAAAGACAATGATTTTGCAATGGTTCTTTAAGTCACTGTAACTAACAGGTTCACCGACTTAAAAAGCAGAGTATGTGCACTGCCTCTCATGTGATCAAAACAGTAAATTTGATTTCTGGAACCCCCTGACTGAGCAAATGAGGCTTACAGAGCCAGGTTTTACAAGACAGACATTGCCTCGAGCTTCACTGAAAGGAGTATCCATTTATCAGTGGTAAAATCAGGCATACCACTGAAGGTTTTTTTAAAGCATATTTTATTCATGCAAAAAGAGAAGAATTTCCATAAAGTAGTGAAGGAAAATTTTCAAACCTTCAGCAATTCACACGTAATACAGTTAGGCATACTGTTCCTGTTAAAGGTTATTTGGCAATTTTTTGAATAAGAATCCAGCAAACCCAGCTCCTTATGCAATTTAACATTGAATGCGTGCACAGCGTACATAATCACTGCTGGAAAAAATTCAGACTGGAAATATGTTAACAGCAAAGGTCACTAACAGTTGAAACAATATTGCAAGAGAGGTGGCCAAGCATTGCATTTACCTCTACACTGTGATGGGAAGATGATGTGAAGGACATGTGCCTGTTAAACTACAAACCACTGGCCTCATAGCGAGCATCACACAACTGCACCCCGTGGCCTGTGTTACACACCACATCAGATTACAGCTCCACAGGGCTTTCTTGTAGTCTCGAATTCTAAGTGCATTAATGTTAAAAAATACAGACAATTGAGATGGTTAGCAAGTGACTTTTCCCCCCAAAATCATGTAGATTCCTTTATGCACTAGGCTACTTTAAATCAGATGTAAATCCCCTTTCTTCACTGGCAGAGCACAAGTGCCGTGGTACCTGCATCTCTCTGAAGCCAACTGCCACCAACAGAAACTCCTAACAATCCCGTACCCTTGCAGGAAGAAATATTTTTCATTCTTGCTTTGAGAATGTATTGTGAACTACGGACAGATGAAGTGCATACATAATCTCACTTCGTGCATGAAAATCACTGCCTAATTCTGGGAGCACGTTTAGAGTTTGATCCTGCAAACCTGCATGGCTTTGTGCTTTTATTTTTGAAGACGCATGTGCAAATCTAGCTCCATCTGTTATTAGTTAGGAAAGAAACAGATTTAGGTTTTTAAGACTTATCCCCTATGACCATAAACCTTAAGCTGTAATAAAATAAAAGCTATAGAGCTTATATGAATTTCTCCATAGACTTATAACTTTGAAAAAATATTTTTAAACTGGACAGAAGCCCGAGATTTATTTTCTGGAAGTTCTGTGTTTGCAAAGAGACAGTAAATGACCTACTTACTGGATATTCTGGAGCAAATACAGGATGGTGAAGTTAGCCTGGAGTTTAAAAAGAACCAAACCAAAACCCTGCCCCGCAGTGCCTGATTAACACCCCATTTTCAGAATATACTTCTCAGAGAACAAAGAACTAAAGGGCAGAGACAGAGATCTCCCCAGGATTTTAAACAGGTTTTCTGCACATTTTAATTTTTCAAGATGTCAGTTTTTCACTAACTGTTAAGCCTTGAGCTGTAACCCAAAGTAAATAAATACAGGAAGATTATTACAAAAACCCTTTTGGGATATGCCCTATATAGATGAGAGAGGGCAAGATTTTATACACATTTAGCTGAGTTATTCTAAAAACTCCTTGATAACAGAGATGTGAGGTAAAATGAATTAAATCACCAGAACACACTCAAAGCTCCTGTATTTTACCATCTTTCTCGTGACTCTGCTTGCGAGGTGAACCAGCGCTGGAGTCCATGAAGAGAGAGCCTTGCAGGGAACTACCTCCACCCAAACGGCACCAAGGCAGGGCCCAAGGGCACCAGTCCCGCTAAGCCCCACCGCTCTCGGGCTGGGCTCCCCGCACAGCCAGGGCCCTATTTGGTTCCACTCTCTGGCCTGCAGTGGCAATATCAGCTTCCCACCGGAGCCAACCGGCCCCACCGGCCTGGGAACCGGGGAGGCTCATGGCCACAGCACGGGAGCCAGAACAGAGCAGGCTGGTACCAGGGATCACCAAAACATTAAGTGCCATGGCAGGAGCAGGGCTGAGACAAAGAGTTAAGAATGGCAAGACTTGTTGGAAGAACAAAGAAAATCAGACAATAAAGATACCCAGGTGGAGTAGCGAGATGTTTACAAAGCAAAAAAGTAGTTTAAAGACTAATCACAGAGAGAGCAGTTATGAAATGACAATGTACACAGTAATCTCAGGATACCAGCTACACTTTTATTAAACTCTAACTATATATAAACATTCAAACAACAGCAACTCAGCGCTTCAGCAATCTTTTTAAATCTTCCAACTCTTAAGAAAAGACATTAAAGGAAACAAAAGTGGATTGCCTTTAGTTTTCTTTATACGGAAAATCCTGCCAGGCAAGCAAAAGCCACATAAATGCTATGCTATAAAATATTTTGTAATGAGAATATTCAATGGTGGTAGTATTAACGTCAGCACGTTATAACTCAGATGACCTAAAATTCTAACAGCAACCAAAACCTCATGATGGATTCGTTGTTTCTTCATACTAGACTGCTGTTTCTGATTATTTTCATTGGTTACTATTTGCAATACCATATTTAGGGAAATTAGACAATAAATTATATAGCTAATCATGTGGTCACATGAATCATACGAACAACATATTACTGTGTCTAGGAAACTGCCTGCTGTTCCACTTGGAACTTAAGCAGAAAAATAATAAAATCTGTCACAAAGCCAGTGAATCTTGATGTTATTTCAACACTGGTGCTTCATTTAGCTTTGATGCCCTGCAGGCACATCCCGCTGAGCCGCCAGCGTGTTGCAGGGTTATTTCAGAGGCAGAGTCTAGCAGAGCCAACACAGCGACATGGGTCAGGAAAGGCCCGACTGCGACATCCCCAGGGCAGTGAGGAAGGAACGAGGATACAGGGACCTCCTGTCCCAGCACTTCAAACCTCTTTCACTCCTGGACCCATACTAAACTGTCAACACCATTGGCTCCACCAAATCTCCGCTAGTTTAAACCAGTTGACTTTCTGGGACCCATTCACTCTAATTACTCAATACAGTAAGTCAATAAAGGTGAAAATAGTTTACTTGTAGGTGTTAGTTGTGGTTAAGGGTATCACAGTTCTGCCACAGGGGAAGAAACAATATCTTCTCCCCACCTTGCCCTAAGATTATGGCTCTTTTAAGGAACCGTGCAGAAAAAATGAAATTCAAGAAGTGTGTAGGACCCTGTTTTCCCTTCCCCCAGTTTCCTCTTCCCACTCTAATTTCTCTCAAGACATTGAAAAGGCTCGTTGAAAATACAGTTGAGTGGGTGATACAGTATATTCAGCTTTGGTTCACACGAGATTTGACTCTGGGTCAAAAGATTTCTTCAGTAAATTGTCATTTCCCTTGGAGCGACATCTACATACTAATGGGGAACTCCTGGTGTTTTTTAAGATGACAGAGATTCACATTAATGTTATTCCTTTCATTTTTGATGTATTCTTTCCACTGAGTTGCTGCAGGGAATACAGGGAAGAAAATGCTGTTAAAAAACAGGGCAAAATTTTGCTATCACAGAAATACGGAGTAACTCCTGAGCAGGAAGCAGAAATTCTCCAGTACACACTGCCTTTCCAACAGAACCAATTCTTCGCGATGTCAGTTGTCAGAGGATGGCTTCTTTTGTTACATGTAAATAACCTGAAAACTGAGCTAGCTGCACTTTGCCTAACAATTTTCGGCTAGAACTTTGACAATTAAAGGTTGCCAGCATGTTATATACCGCATAACTGAACTTCACATTGCTCCACAGAAATAGGTCAAGGATATAATTTACCTACTCATAATTACTCTATTAAAGTGGTAAACAATCTTCATGCAAAAATTCTTCCTTGAAATGTTAGTGTCTATAGAAGCAACATTATTTCAGCTGTTCTAGTCTCGTACGAGTTGAAGTTAGATTAACTTTGAACTTTCCTTCAAAGTCCAAAGCCAATGATGCTCACAAAGTAGAAGCATAGAGCTGAGATCATCGGATCAACCATGTGCCAGAAAGATCCCTTCTGCAAGCAGAGAGCATCTTTAATGTTCTCAGTTTTGTTATCCACTGATGGCCTTATGGCTCTATGTCTTAATCAATAGCTATTGATTCACCTTTAGACTACGATAGCTTATAAGAAAGATCCTGTACTCATTTGAGCAGCACCTTTCAACTCAAGTAGCCTTATTAAAAATCAAATAACAGAGCCTACGTTCTAGTTGGTAAATAAAGTGGAAAAACCTACATAAGCCCAGTTCAATTCCAGGAAATATTTCGTTGACACTAAAAATACTCATCAATTCTGGCAAAATGAGTAACTAGTCAAAATACATTCCTTATTCCAACTTCTAAATATTAAAGCATTGTCCAAACTGGCTACGTTGCAGAATGCTACAAGCTTTGCAATGGCTCCTTCCTCTCTAAGAAGATAGCTGAGTGCAAGCTGCTAATAATTTTTATTCATACTAAAATTAGACACTAAGATGGGGAGTAAATAGCACACAAATTCCAACCACTTACTCCTCAATTTCAGTAAACCTCGTTCTGCTGCTTCTCTGGCCACTGACACGAGAGTGACAGTCGATGAGACTGACAGGCTTTCTACTAATGCCTCCAGTAGCATGTACTTGTCATGGCTAAAGCGATAAAGTGGTACTTGAAAAACAATTACATCTAAAAGCCGAATTCTCTCACCACATTCACGATGTGGACCCATATAAAACAAAGACCTCTACCAAAGCAGCAGCGGTGCTTTGCTGGTGACCTGCTCACACAGAGCTGTTCAGAGCCAAACCTGCTGTTTCCAGGTTACACCTGGTGACTGCAGCGGTTCATCAGAGCTCTCAGGCGACCAAGGGAAGCATTCTGGGCACTACGGAAATGGAAAACAAAACCTGATGAAGCAGAGAGGAAATAAATCACAACAACGCTATGAAAATCCATTAAGAGAAATACATAGGAAACCCCCTAATCCAGAGTATATATAAACAGCCAAATATCAAGAGCCCCGGTGTGTTTCCATGTCAACCTGATGCACAGCAAAAGGAAAGGACTTAGACTTATTTACCCAGAGAATTATGTAAACTAAGAGTAGTTACTACTTTACTTTGCTCAAACTTCCCAGAAATGAGTATTTGTTTTGGAATGATATATTAATTGTATATAGGAACATAATATTATAACTATTCTGCAAGTATGAAGTGACAATTGTCTCTTCCTCTATCTTTATTTCAAGAGGTTCACAACTCTAAGAACTCTCAAAAGGAAAAGAAAAAAAATGAAGCAATGAACATCACTGCAAAGTGAGTAAGGTAATGTTCAAAAAAATCCAGAACAAAAACAACCTTGGGGATATTAATAATGCATAGTTAATACCAAAATTCAAAGGCTTGTCAGAAGGCATGCAAGTCCAAGTGAATTTTGCAGAGATGTTATTGCAGAGATAATAAAAAAAGAATAGTAGGCTTATTTGTAGTGACAATAAACCCATAAAATAGCAACACACAAAATAAAAAGGTACAGCACAGGATAAAGTAAGTAGATTAGCAATATTTCAAATTGCAAAAAACAAGACCAAATAGTAAAAAAAGTTATCTAATACCACTACATATTATCTAATACTGCTAATAATTATCATTCACCCTCATCCCTCTCTGAAATGTTTTACATTTCTTCCAAGCCAGCTATGTCCAGTAACTTGCAGCACCAGTTCCTCGAGGTTGGAAGCAGGGGGCTTTTCTATCCAGAAAGCACAGAGAAACTCACGTTATTTACTTATACCCATTTTGTTTGCTTTGTGCTTTTTGTCTACATCTTTGTGCTGTCTGGGTGTTCAATTAAATTCCTGTTCAAGTGACAAATCCTGGTGCTTTCTTTTGGCATCTGCACACACAAAGACACCCACCTTTAAAAGACCATGTGCGTGTGGTCTTTTTGCTACGTTCCCCTTGAAGCCCAAGGTAGCTGTTAGCACCTACAGACCCTGGCAACTCCTCAACCAGTTGCTCCCTCCTTTTCATGCCCAGACCAGAATCAACGGCACGTAACAGCAGAGAAAAAGCACGGTAAGACATAAACCCAAAAGCGGGACAACTTAACTGGCAGAGGGAGCAAGCCTCCCCTCTTGTTCCCCCTCAAGCAGCACTTCGCTTTTCCTGCAAGCCTGCAGGAACGCAAGTTTTCCCCTCAGCTTTCATCCAGTCCACTTGGTGCAATTCAGCTTTTCCAAGCACGCATCTTGCTCGAGTAGGGCCAAGGAGACAAACACAAGGTGCCTAGAAAGAGAAGCCAGTCTGGTGCAGCCTGCTGGTAACAGATGAGCTATACACCACAGCTTTAAGGTAGAAGAAATTCTAGAAGCCTATCAGAAAATGTCTACCTTCCTCCTGGGTGAGAAAATTGGTATCTTACAGCTTTGCACAGAGCTTGGAAGGCACTCTTCTTCATTCCACTGAAACTAAGAAAATAGTAGGAGCCAACGTCCTGAAAGTCTGGAGAACCGTCTATTCATTGACTTACAGTGATCTGTGCTTCTAGTTGTAATTAGGAATACTTAAATCCAAATTTTTGTTACTATAAACATTTGGTTTGGATTATTTTTTCAGCTGTGGCTACACAAATTAAAATCTTGTGATTTATCTGACACACTATTCATCTTGTTTCAGAGTCTGCTATGTATCTGTATTTTTACAGGGGACTGAGAAGATTGAGATAGCAGTAAAAGAATATTGATTTGGACAATGGTGTGACTCTTTCCAAAATGGACCTCAACGAAGAGCCAGTAGTGTTACGAGTCCATCTTAAAGCAGACATTATCTAGTACTCGTTGTGAGAAAGGCAAGTGTAATACCATCTTCAGGAACATACGTACACAGTGAAAAAAGAATCATTTTGCTATTAGGCTCTCCTATTTCTTCCACTCTGTATTTATAAATAGCAGGAAGTATATCTGAAGGAATATAAGAAAGGCAAGAAAGATATGACTAGACGCTTTCAAGTTCTTCAAAGCACTAAATCTTTCTGCTATGCATGTTTTTATAACCAGGTAACTGCTACTGACAGAGGCAGATGATATCAAATTAAAAAATCCCCACAGAGCATTATTACTACCAAGTATTGAGCCTAAATATCCATCATCTAGTTTATATAACCAGTAAGCATTCCTAACCTAGATTCACCTCATGCCAGTACAACTCTCTATTTGTTAGTAAAATTTATGCCAGATCTGTGAAAATATGAGCTATGCTATCAAGCCTCTTGTGACAGTAATTACACCTGTATGAGAACTGTCATCTGTAGTGAAATGCCTTTACAAATAAGCATCATTCCCTCTCCGCCATTACTGTGGGGTACCTACCAGCACCTGCCCGCCGTGAAAGGTCACGACTCCCCTTCAACACTACAGCAACCAGCACACGGTCATGTCACGTCCCGACACATCAGAAAGGCAATCCAAAAAGCACACGCAAAGGGTGAGTCAGTTGGTGCCAACTAGGGGGAAGTACCACAGAGTATGTGAAACCTTCCCACAGGGTACCCAGAGCCCCTAGGGTCCTGCTTAGGGTGCCCGCCTGCTCCTGCGGAGCTGGCCCTAAGGCGTGGGTGCTCCCTCCGGCCCTCTCCTTCCCTCTCACACACACAATTTTCTTCTTCTGCAAGGAACCAACTGAAGGGTGACACAGATGCTGACCTGCTCCCTGCTCAGACAGAAGGACAGGAGATGTTCCCAGTCAGTAACAGTGGGCGTACCAGTCAGAGACTGGGCGTACCGGACTGTCACACAACAACGCTGCTGGCTGCCAATTTCCAAGAACTGCACAAGTGGTGCCCTCAACAAAGCAGAAGGAAAATGATAGAGGCTACTGTGGGGCCTAAATCAAAGTCCTCCTGGGTACCTGCACCACCGCATTCAGCGTGGTCTAAATGTGTTAGAGTCAACTGGAGAGATGAACTCTACCACCTTCTATCCAGCTCTAGTAAGATTTGAGGAGCAAAACTTACAAAGCATCTCTTCTTCCATCCAAAAAACAAGATGTGCTACATCCAAGAAGATAGTTATTCAACAAGGTCAGGGCTAGAAGCCTAGACTCAATTCTCTTATACCTATGACAAAAAAATTAGCAGGTGAAGTCATCTGAAGTCCCACTGGAACGACATCTATACTGACCTTGCACTGTATTATCTTTCTTTTGTGAGGTTTTTTTAAACGTTTTTCAGTGGTGGGTTGAAGCAGGTAGTACATGAAGCTTTGCATAATTAATGCACACAGATAATCTGTCCTCAGTGATGCTTTAGGAGCATTATGCAGAAATATAAAAATGGTGTCGTCGTGTGTCGTCCCCCCCCCCAAAAAAAAAATCTATTAAAACTAGTGCTTATGGATGCAAGGCTGCTAATGAGCAAGATCATGATTCTTCTTCAAATTTTGTTGTACAGTGACTGACCAAACTAGTTTGGTAAGATGACAGAATGTAGCAGAGGGCTCCTTAGGCTTCAAGTAAATTTTCTGAATAAACAGAAAAAATTTATTTTCTGTAAAAAGATTCCTGTCACATGGATTTTCTGCAAATTGAAAGATGGCCTTGCAAAACCAAAAATGAGGAGATGAGATGTGACAGAATTTTTTTTTCTGTCATTTTAATTAATACTAACAATATTGAACCATGTTAATCAAACAATATGCCACAATTTGAATTCAAAGATATCTGTATTATTCATAGGCAATCTTAATATTCGGTCTACTCCACATGTCAGACCTAATGTTTAAGGTAATGCATTGTTATAAGTCACTCTGAGTAGATGCACTCAGCTACAAAATCATTAGAAACTACTGGGTTGTAATTCAATGCCTTGTCTTTCTACTTATTGGATATGTGCCAGTGCACATATTGTATTGACAGTTGACATGAATGGCAGTCAGGAGCTTAAATAACTTCAAAAAACCTGACTCAAGTGCCATAGTGAGATGCTTTATGATACACTGAGATTGAAAAGTCTAATAGAAAGGCATATTTATTAAATTTTCTTCTCAAATTCTTCATTTATCTAACAAAAGTGTAAAGACAGAACAACAAAAAGCAGTTTTAAGCCTGCCTTATACATTAGTGTTGAAGCATGCACTAAAACTTTGTCACACTAATTCAAAAAAATGTTCAGCA
>NW_009618158.1:15600-17671 GCF_000690535.1 Cariama cristata | reverse complement strand
TGTGGAGTAGTCAGAGTTGATGTACTTCAATCTAGCTACTCCATGTTGCTTTTAACACATCTTTTTTCTTGGCTGTCAGATTTGGGCTCAATTTTCACATATTAAACTGTGCTGCGTACTGTGTTTCCAAATTAAAACAAATGGAGAGCTCCCTGACCTCATATTCACTTTCTTCTAGTCACCTCATGGCACAGCTAAGCGCAGAGTGGAAAGTGTCTCATTAAAATCTCGCTAAATTGAGCAAGTCTACTGATTGGATTTTTCTCAGGGCTGACAGATTGCTGAACAGAGATGCTTTTTTTTTCTACTGACACTGGGCATTTAAAAGTATCATACCATTTTGTTCTTTAAGCATCTGAAAAGCTCAAGAAGGTGGGCTTTTATAGCAGGAAAGGTAAGTCATCATGTTGTAAGTAGATTCTCCCACACGTACAATTGTTTGTTCTGTATTTCTATTTCAATACATATGCTTACTTATTGTGTACAGCAATTAAAAAAAACCCCACAACTCTGCTAAAGTGATAGACCAGAGAATTCAACCCAATGCCATCTTCATTGTAACTCATACTTCAGGTCACTTTTTGGCAATTCAGGAACACGAACCACTGGAATTCCTTTTCCCCTGCACTAGAATTGCCAGGGGGGTTAAGCAAGGTTGTTGTGTAAAGCAAACCAATTGATACATCTGGCCTCCCATACTGATCACGGAAAATGCTAACCAAGTTACTTAATCAGAGATTCCCAGTCCTTTAAGACAACAAAAAATTTAGACTATGTTCGTTTTACAGACCCACAGAGATGAGAAGTTGGTTGACAAAGGGTCTGTCTCATGATGGACAAACTCATACAATCAAATCCTCCCCTGCCTTCTTCACATCCGCAAACTGAACTTGGCAAGCCACAAAATTAATCTAACCCATGGTCACAGGCTCTTCCCTTGGTGATTATGGACTGGAACAATCAGCTGTCAACTTGACTATTACATAATGCAAGACAGAATCTCATTAAATTGTAACATCACCATACTTTTTTCCTTAGATGCATTAATCTATGAACATTGACAATTTGAAGTCTCACAGATCATCAATGCAAATGATGATGCAATCGTCATGCAAAATAAAGAGGCGTTATTCAACCTTTAAAAAAAATATATTGTAACCAACTTGCAAGATTGACTTATAAAAATCATATGAAAATTTATTAGAAAGATGACATGAGTTTCCTACTAACAAGCAACTGACCTATTAGAACATGTGCAATTTTTATTTCTTCTACGTTATTCTGTTTTCAGCAGATAACGAAACTAAAGCTAAGTAACACAATAAAGGCTTCCAACCAGGTCTCTAAATAGGTTTGCAGTAACACTGAGGGTCTACAGGAAAAGGGGCTCATTTCATTCCAGGACAAGTATTCTCTTACTGCAACAGCAGCACAAAACTGCAGCAGGCCTCTATGAAGAGGCCAGTGACAAAATCTCAAAGAAATAGATATAAAAACTGGTAAGAACAACAATTATGAGTAGCAGAAAGGCGTGCTCTCGTAGGCGTTTCAAAAAGTAGGACAGCAGCGCGTAACTGCCCATTTCTGTTGATGGAAATGTCAGTCAGTCAGTCAGCAAGACATGTCTGGAATCACCAAAATCCCCAGGTCCCTGTGGTACAAGAGGCACACCTACAATCCCTACAGTAATAGCCAAAGGAATATGCTGCTGCATGGACTCTTCACTCATAACTTGCCTCTCAAGTGTTCTGACTACAAACACCCAAATACCCCTTGAACTGCACAGAAGGCTTTTGGCATTCCGGCTACAGCAAAGAGGCACACTAGATACAGGGATGCAAACGGACCCAGCTCTTCGTGGCCATTACTGGGCAGAGCTGCTATGCTTTAGATGCTTCCCTGCAAAACAACAGCGAGACCGATGCAGTGGTTGCCATACTGCACTCTCATCTTTAGGAAATATTTCTGCTGCAGCAGCAGAGCTCAGAGAGCAAGTGCTCGGCCGCCTGCCAGTCCAGATGTCTTCCCCCTTGTCACCAACCCACGAGCACAGAGTCGGTGCTGGATGGGC
>NW_009618158.1:10382-15580 GCF_000690535.1 Cariama cristata | reverse complement strand
GGGGCCGGTGTGGGATGGCCTTTCCTGCCTCTCCCCTCCAACCCCGCCCTGCCAGGAGCTGCAGGGGCCTCTTCCAAAACATTCAGAGACACAGGTTGGTTGGTGTTGGGTTGGGGGGGTTTGGTTGCAGGCTTTTTGGTTTGTGTTTTGGTTTTTTTGTTGTTGTTTGGCTGGTGTTTTGGGTTTTTTTTGGGGGGATGGAGGTGTTTGATTTCTGTTTGTTTGTGGGTGGTGGTGGTTTTTTTTTTGGTTTGCTTCTTTGGGGTTTGTTGGTTGGGTTTTGGTGGGGTTTTTTTTTTGGGGGGGGGGTGTTTTTGTTTAAGTGGGCAGGGGAGAGATGGGAGCAGAGGGAAAAGGAGCTGACTGCACTTAAAGAATGAGGACAAGTCTACACCACATTTAAAGCTTGCTTAACCTCTGCTCACCACAGCTGTTGGAAAATAGCAATACATAATGAATTAGTCACCCAAAGCTGTTATTTCCACTAATTTGTCTTCTACACAAAAGCACCTAGAAAGGTCTTTAACTGCTCCCCCTGCCCCCTTACAGCAGCCCTGATAGCAGGCCCCCAGCTATAGGATAAACAGAAAGTGCGCTTCCTCCCCCAAAGGGTTCACTACTGCTTTTAATGGTGAAAATTGAAGCAGTCTGGAAAATATTTGTGCAATAAGGATGGCAAAGGAACCAAGCAGCACCAAACTCACAACCACCATGATTTTCTTAACAAACAATACATCATGGTTGTAGTTTCTGTAATGTGGAGAGTCTGATGCTGCACATCTTATTAACACTGAATACTATTTGTAAAAAAAAAAAGCTTCAATAGTATTACTTACTTGAGGAAAGGCTATTGAACATGACCAGCTAAAAAACCCTAATCCTCTAGGGCACTGGGTTCACAGGTGAACTGTTCTGCTAATTATGTTATATTACCCCAGACAGTTATTTGATTTGTGCATCTTACCACCATTCATCACCGACATGTAACTTAAAAAACACCTTTAGTTACTTCTGCAAGCGGAAACGTGTAACTGCATATAGTACAGTTCTTAAGTCAGCATTTATTTCAAACTTTATATAGTTACTTCCTCAAAATACAAGAGCTAAAAAATAGTTTACAACTCCTCCGATTGAACAGCCCCTCTTTTCTACAATAATTTGAAATATGATGATGAAATGAGACAAACACATGAGAGTTAAAAACAGAGCATTATAAAATACCAAAGCAAACACTAGTTAAAAGAACATAAAGTGACAGCATTATATCACACAGAACAAAGATGAAAATAAAATCATACAGTTAGAGTTGAAATGGAAATTCTTTCAATTCTTCTCTCAAACATTAAAGTGATAAAAAGTTCAGGGTTGGTTTCCGAAGTGTGTTTTTAATCACTTTCTTATTTTATTCATACTCTAATGGTATAATTGTTCTCCACATGAAAACTGAAAAAGCAGAAACCTGTCAAAGCACTTTTCATAAGTAATCTTGCAGGACCAGATATGAACATAAAAGAGTCACGAAACACAGCAAGCGTCAAGAGGACACAAGCTGCAAGGGCAGATTAGCTATTTTGATTCTATATCTAGAGGATCAGATCCATTAGCACATGAAGATTAGAAATTGCTTTGCTACAGCTGTGGCTCTATATTTCCCCCCCCCTTTTTTTTTTAATTATTATTTTTAAACTTTGGATTGAGTTCTGACTGATCCTTGAGTGATCAGATGCAAGTGAAAACGCAAAGTAGTAAAAAGAGAACTGCTGCTAATAATACGGGAATACACGGAGAAACCATTGTAGTTAACCAATCCATTAGTCCTGTTACAAAGGAAACCAACAAAGCCAATCAAACCAACAATGCTTAGGAGTTAGTGGATTTAGTTTTTATCATCAGGAGAAAGATTATTTATGTAAAATTAATAAGAAACTTGGTCTTTATGTGAAATGCTACAAGGGAATTTCTTTTGTGCTGCTGATGTAGTAGAATATTTATGAGCATTGGGATTCAGGGCAGTCAAAATTACGACAAACAGAGGTCACAGAGGGAAGGATTGCAAGGTTACCCTGGTTGGATTTTTTCTTTGTTTTTTTATTGCATGCATACAATCGTGCACCTTTACAGATACTTTATTGTCCTGAACAAAGAAGAACTGGTTGGAGGTGATCTGGGTATATGCACTGCAATACTCATTTTTTATTTATTTTTAATAAATATCTCCATTTGGACTAGTTCTCCAACATGCAGGAAGACCCCACTGCTCAAATGCATGTCTTTTTTTAACCATTAAACTGCTTGAAGCTAAAAATCAAAACTAAAAGTATGACAAAGAGATCATACTGAGCTGGATACATTAGAAATGCATAAACAAGTGGATGGACACAATAGTAGTCACTCCAGGAAGAATATTTTAATGTGCTTTTTGATTTGTCTACAGTTACTGAAAACTTTAAAGAGGCAACCAAAGCAAGAAACTTCCTTTCTTAAATCCAATTTACAGAGCATTAAAATACATACCTGCATAGAACAAAAAAATGCCCTGCCCTTCAGCAACAATTTTGCCCATAAATTGGAGCAGAATCCTTTTACTACTTAATTGGTGAGAAGATAGAGTTTTCCAGTAATACTGGAACATACACCCATCTTTGGTCCTTTTCTTTTGTATACACACAAATGACCCAATTTAGCATAGCACTGAGGGAATTCTCCTGAGACAGGCAAAGTTCATGAAAATATTCATAGGAGAAAAGGTACATCATTATCCCCAGGCTCTGCCTACTAGACTGTAATTAGAAAAGATACCTCTTTTTTAGCAGATGGGTCTCCTGGCCTCTTTCCAGTCTACACTTCATGTTGCCTATTATGGCAACCCAAATGGCAAATGAAGTAAAATAAAATGTTTCCTAGTGTACCTTTGGACAGATCCAACTCTCATTCTTATCATATATGAACACAAATTTTTTATTATTTTTTAATAAGAGGCACAATAGCTCAATAAATTTGTAGCTGGCTACAGCATCACCCACACAAGGATAGCTGGATCAAAGCTCCTTCAGCAATGCAGAGACAGGGTCGTTATTCTGTGACGAGCTGGTGATCTCTAATTACTCCAAGACAAGTAACTGTCATAAGAAATACAACTACAAGCGTGTTCTTTGTCAGCAACCTTAGCAGGAAGATCAGACAAGAACTGAACAGCCTGTTCACTTCTGTAATAGCCTTGCCAAGTCAAAGCTAGCTAGGAAGTTGGTGCCAGTGCGATCTACCATCCTAGTGGACAGAAATCTTCACGGCCGTTCCATTTACCCTCACCACAGGTATTTCCTCCCCCAGCCCCACCAAACCAACCCAACAGAAAAGACAGTGGCTTAGCTCTGACTAGAAAACAGCTAGGTAGCAAAATAAAATTACAGTGTGCGTGGAGGAAAGGCTAAGAATGAAAGATATCGTACCAATATTTGCGAAGACCAGAACATTTTTCAGAACATAATAGCAGACACAGTATGAAAAGTGGTATCATAAACCTTTCTGTGCAGTTTCAGCAGCATTTCCCCAGGGAGTTCTGAGAAGAACTGAACCCTGCATGAAAACACGGGTCAGACTCCAGAGTCGCACATTGCTTGGTCTCTCTGCAGCTAGCAGCAATGAGGTTGTCGATTAATACGAACTGTGGAGGTGATCCAAGAGAGAGGGATACGTCTGCCGGGAACTCCCCAGAGCCCATCAGGCTCATTTGACACAGACTACTGAAGAGTTATCAGATGGTGTCAATTTTTACTCACTCACAGCTGAACAAATAATGAGAAAAATTATATGCAAACATACCAGTGACTTCTGTATCATTTTGCTCCAACTGTGTTCCTACATTTTCTATTTGATTATCATGGACATTTTATGCGAAGAGTTCGCTCTCACAGCATTCTCTCAGGACCACAAAGTAAATCTTACTACCAACAGCAATTTTCAGGAAAAAAAAATTATGCACAAAATTATTATAAATAGCAAACAAGTTTGTTAAAATTGCAATCTGTTTGCAGACAATCTGCAATCAAGAAAGAAGGCTAATTCATCAAGCAAATTGTTATGGAAAACTGCCTTCCTCAGCTATAAACATTCATATAACCAGGGCACTTGGAAACTGAGGTAAGAGACTTGGCTGAGTCCTACCACCAACTCCCTGTTTTATCCATTTGTCCCAAAACATAAATTTAATTTAGGAACTCTGTATGTGGAATGAGTACCAAAAAACATGGAATCTCTAGTAATAAAGGACTTCAGCTTCCTGCAAGATGATGTGTTCAGAGTGGCTTTGGCACTGTCTAACAGAGCATACACCCACTAAAGGCTCAGGCCTGTCATATTTATCTGAATTCAGTCATAGCTTACACGAACAGAGTTACTACCTACCAGACTCCTACGCCATTTTGGAAGCTGAAAAAACTTCCAGAATGATTTTGAAGGAAGATCAGTCATTTTGGCAGAATCATTTCTGTCTGGCATGTAATTGGTTTACTTGGGGAAAATGATGTGCTCCCTATTCGCCTACAAGCTTTGCTGTCTGCACAGTGCACCCTGAGAGAAAAGATAGCTAGAGGTTAAAATTAGCAATGAACGCAGATGCCATTGTCTCTTCCCATTACCTCCTCCCACAGCAGGCATCTTGCATTCAAACTGAGTGGGACTGAAAACCACAAATCTAAAGCTCATAAAAAAAAAAAAACACAGAAGAAAAAAGCAGCAAAAATAAGCCCTCTTTAAAATGAGCAATACATCAGACTTCTCTGGTCAGTGACTACTTTACATGTAATTTTCTAACCAGTAATTACAGTATGTGACTTCATTAGCATCTTAGGGTCATACACCCCAACACCCAATGTCAGTATTAGATTTCATTATCTCAAGACTAGAAAAATCAGGAGAATATGACAATTAAGACTTCAAATATTAGACTTTAAAGAAAACAAGAAATCTTCTGAATAGCCTGTTTCTAGGATGACATACTGTAAACAGGAACGTCAGCACTGACTTCAGCTCAGCTGCCACAGAGAAAAAAAGCATCTGTTTCTCTGCCTGGCACACACTGAACACAACTGAAACATTCTCATATATTTGAGAAATACTTATACCTTTCAAAAATATCACTTAAGGCCTGGGGGGGGGGGGGGGGGGGGGGGGGGTGTGAAATCATTCCTATGGTCACA
>NW_009618158.1:0-10357 GCF_000690535.1 Cariama cristata | reverse complement strand
GGGGGGGGGGGGGGGTGGTGGTGTGTGAAATCATTCCTATGGTCACATCTTCAAATAATTTTCAGAGATCTATGTACAGTCTGACCAAACAGTGAGGGGGAACAATGAATTCCAGCACCTTGAAAAAAAATTTCTCTTCAGTGGGTCTCCTACCTGCATCCAGAGAAAACAACACCTGGATTTAGGACAACCCTCTTTGTTGTGTGCAGATCTTACCCATCCACAATTTGACCAGTGCAAGACTTCTGAATGCAAACAAAATGATACACTGATCCATAGTTTGCAACTTAGACTCAGTCATGTCATGCCATGCGTTACTTAGGAAACGCGAAAAAAAACGTAAATTTTAGATTTTTGTGTGCACGTATGCGTGTGTAGAAAGAGAAAAAGAATGACATTACTGTTGCAACAAAACCAATTCTACATGATACAGTTCTCGTATTTTTGCCTAATATACTCATTCTATACAGATACATCTCCTCATCCTGCTTCTCTTACCTGCTAACTGGAGATACTAGCTTGCAGGCAGCACAGAACAAAACCAAGATGATGTTTGTAAAATGTACCAGGGTCCTTAACAGTGAAAAATATTATGAGTAAATTAATCCTTCTATCAAATGGCTAAGAGCATCATAAAGGGTCAGGGTTTATGCACACACAGGGCTCCTCTTGAAAAATTACTAAGCCATCTCCTGCTCCGAATCAGAAACCAAGAAAAATTAAGTCTACGTTGCCCTTGAATAACCCTAATAAGCAGATCTTTCCTTACCAAGAAGGACTTGAGACACTACAAGGGAGAGGGGAAGAAAGAGAGGAGGGGGAAAAAAAAAATCTTTATTAGAGGAAATTTACTTTAATAAAAATAACAAAGCAAGCATGCAAGCTCCTGATCACAGGGTTTACTCAAATTCACAGAAGTCTAATTATTATTTTTAGAAATTATGTTAAGATGTGGTTTGTTAATTTATTTCATTAATAATGAATTTCAATTACAAATTAACATGTATAGAATATTCTGTATATCTGTAAGCCTCTGGTGTCTTCAATTAAATACATTCATAAAGGTTGTTGCTCAAATCCAACAATACTGCCTATTCATTAATTAAAAAAAACAAGTGAAAGATTCAGGGTTCTTGGATGGTACCACTTTGTACCACAAAGTTGTTTCAGACAGTATACAGCATGTTATTTACCAGCTATGTAAAAGCCGTGAGCTGCACCGGCTCTCGGAGCATTTGCCCTCAGCGAGGGAGAGCAGGTAGGTAACGCTGGCCAAGTGCAGCCCAGAGAGCGAGTGACTCCGTGCTGGAAGGTCGCACGCCCCCGGCTCAGCAATCCCTTCCCTCTACAGCCGCCCCCTCACTGCCTGCCGGGGGAAGAAGGGGCTGCAGCCCCACCAAAACTGATCTCCCAGCTCATCAGGGCTGGGGGAAGGACTCGCTCCGGCATTTTTAATGCCGGCAGGAGGTCTACCAGCAGATCCAACGGGCACAACATCAAGCTAGCTAGGAGCACCCTGCCCTCCCCTAGGCCACTCTTCAGGCACATAAGCTGCTAGAGAGTAGGCTGACTGCAGCTAAACATTCCCTCGAAGTACAGCTACCAAGTTAACCTCACCAGGACGGCATCGTACTCCAACACAGCAATTGCCTTGCAGCAAGAACAGCGGTTCAAGCACAACGTTGCTTTTACCATCCATCATGGTAAGAAATGAAATGTAAAGTGTTTGAAATATATATTTGCAGATCTTAGTGCTGATACCGTATTGACACTTGCAGAATTGGCTACATTACACAAAAAGTAACAGAAAAATATTTAAAAAACCCAACAACAAACAACAAAAAGACAAAAAAATAAACCCCCACAACCTGCACAAAACAAACCCACAATGAGCCTGTTGAAGTTCATAGGAATTTTACTGCTAACCTAAATGAAGTGGGACCAGACCCCATATTGTTTGCAGAAATGGCTCCACAGGATGCTGAAAGCCACCATCTCACCAGATTCCTTGCAATAATGTGAGTCATGTTGCAGAGAGTTAGGACTGGAAAGCAAACTACTTCCCAGAAAACAATGTTCTGGGCTTACACAACTGAAGTTATAATGTAAGGAACTACTCGAAAATCATTAAAAATTAAGTTTCTGGGATGAGAAGTCAAGCATTTTTTAATTCAAAAAGCTGAGGCTGCTAAGAACGAACTGCGTTTGGTTTGGACAGGATAGAAATAGCATCAATTATGTGATTAGGGATAAAGCATTTCCTTTTCAATTAAGGACTAGAACTGAACAGATATTGAAAAGCAGAGATACATTGGGATTATGACCCCTGAAATTATGTACAGCTCTACGCCAGGCTCAGATTTGAGCTACTAGAGCCTCAAAGGGGTATCTTCAACTGGCTGAGGTTTAATATAACAAAGGGGTTCCAAAGGCTTTAGTATCAGTGAAGAGGGAGGCTATAAAGCATTTGCTCTCTACAAGCAAAAAGGATAATGAAATTATGCAGTTCCTTTCTTTCCCTGTGGTCAGCGGATCCTTAGTTAGCTGCAGACTCGTTACCCTCGCTTTTGACAGCTGCGGTACAACATAGGAAACCATCTAGGGCTCAAAACGCTGTCCTGAAAAATCCCACCCATGTGGCTGAAGAGACAGTAGATCTCTAGAATAGCAAACACTGACTTATTTCACACCGATGCCAAGAGTTACCATTAACTGCAGTATCTGGATCTCTGGAAAATATACCAAGTTCACAGGTATAGATGCGGAATGACCACTGGGACACCATAAAACACAAGAGAACTCGTGTGCACCACCATTACACACAGGGCCTCCTAATGGACATCTGTAACTGCCCAGAAGAGCACACGACATCATTTTCAACCCGCCTATCAATCCAGGAGTCACATCTGTGAAAACAAGGAGCCACTTTCTTGACCTTCCCTCACACAGGAAAAGAAGAGTGCTTGTTCTAAAACATAAGGGAATAGGTTTGCGCTCTAATAGCTGATGGCAGCTGTGTTTGCTGTGGTCACTTTCCCGTTGACCTTCTTTCATTTATTATCCATACTGCACATTTCTCAGAGATGCATATTAGACTGGAAGTGACTATTTATTACTGCAGTGAAGACATGGGCTTAACTGGGATGCACTGACCCACACTCAGAAATATTACAGCGATAAAGCTTTAAAAAAGATTCTAACAAAAGCAGATCTAGCTACCACAGCAAATCTTCAATGATTCCAAAGTACGAGTTAGACTTTGTTTTTCATTTAAGGATAAGGTATATAGTTAGCCCAGCGACCTATGCCCTCTTCCTCTTCAACTTCCCTCATGTAATGGCTTGGTAAGCCAGATGAACTGTGGTCAATCTTTCACTACATGTCATGTAGAAAGCCCTAGACTGACATTTTTCTGTCTTCCCCTGACTCTTTCTCCCTTTCTTCCTTTTTCTCCTATCTTGCCCTCACTCTTCCCCACCCCACTCCCATCCTTTTTCCTCTCCTCCATTTCTGGTGTTACTGTTTTTTCCTTGATCAGTTCATCACCCAACTCCTTGCTCCTAAGTCACAGGCAGCCCTAATGTAGCTATCCACTTGTCACACCTTGCTTTGCCAAAAGATGACAAGGCTGTACTGAAGCGAGCCTGTTCCTTCACGCACCTGCAAATAGCTCTGTAAGAGTTAACCAGAGGGAGGTTCAAGGATACAGCCTAAGCATTAATGGTCTTTTACCTTCTGACCCAGCAATGTCTCAATGTGCAACCCAGTGCGCAGATGAGAGGAAACAAGCAGCAGTTCAGGTCCATCCCTTGGTAGAGTTTCCTACATCAGACACAAGCAGTCCTTTAAAGATTTTTTGCATCATCTCTTATCGGCAGCAAGAATATACTCCATGATTTCCATCTTAGGAAAACATTACCTCAACGCTTACTAAAATAAAACCTGAGCAAACTGCAAAAATTTGCTCTATTTAGTACTGGTGTATCCCAAAAGTCCAAGTAAATGTTTCATTCTGCAACTGATACAGAGTGTTTCTACCATGAGAGCTCTGGCCCTCACTTAAGGAACGCAGAGATTCAACCTAAGTGTTTCATGCAATAGGATGCTATCCCTGACCAGTATCCTGGGGGCATTTTCTTTCCTGTTGAACAGACTGAAAGCTAACATTATCAACCAAAGACATACACATGAAAAAAATCCTTTTCAATGTATATGTGGGAAGCCACAGTGGAGGAGCATCACCCAGCGTAAACCTGCGCAGGAAGCAGCATGTGTGACTGCGGCCGCTACACTGCCCGGGGCAGAGGGTGCCCAGAAGGAACCCAAGGGGAAGACAGAGCTACACACAGAGCTCAAAGCTCAGACTAAACCTATCTGAATATCAACATCGACGAATTTAATCTTCGCAAGCCCTTTGAGATCTTTCTTCAGTTTTATCACTAGGAATTTGAAAAACAACTGGATTAAGACACTCAATCCAGAGGTCCAGGAAAGTTCAGCCCCTGAACGTGCCAAATCCTCTCCCTGTCTGCTCTTTGTTGCCTTCCCAAAGAGCCTCGGCAAGCGTCACCCAACAACACGCCTGTTTCTTCTTTTAGAGCCTGAGTCCCCAGTGTTAAATACCAGGACGTTAAACAGCCGTCTCTTTCTTAACAGCACAACTCCTTACTTCAGTTCACACTAAAAGCAGACAACCATCTTGTTTTGCAGATCACAGGCACTTCTTTGGCAAAAACAGACTGTGCCCTCCTCAAACCTTTTTATTTTCTACGCACAAAAATGCATCTGTGATCCAGTCTCTCTGTGATAAAGAGGGAATGAAAACATCCTCAATCAGATGCACTTCACTCCTTCTGTTCCTTATGGGAGCAAGACAGCAGAATCCAATTACACTTACCTGTACAGCAAATACAATACAGTGTCCTACACATTGAAACAGAAAAGTTAAATACAAATTTTCTATACATCAGCTTGCACTCAGGTTCCCAGAGAGAGAGCATCAAAAGCTCATCAATGCTTCTCCTACATCCTCTGCTCCCTCTACAAAAACTTAATCCAGAAACAGTTTGTAGAATTTCATTTTGATATAGGGTGGGGTTTTTTTCTATGGTGCAAAAAGATTCTGTAACTTGAAATCCCCTTTTGTTCTGCTTAGATGATCTTAAGGGAGTTTTCCAGAATCACTCAGAAATGACCTATAGAAATGCCCATGCAGACAATCAAAGACAGGAGGCCTCAATGAGTTTTCTGACAACTTTGATGGAACAATTTGTCATGAATATTGTGTTTGCAGGAGCACAACAGAAGACAACATGCCCACAGAAATCACCACAATGCATCCATCAGATAGTGATTAAGACGACTCTTCTTTTCGAGGCACTGAAGGGAAGCAGACATTGGTCTGATGTTTCATGTGTTTTAAGAGGCAAAACACTCCAGTTTCTTCACACCCAGACAGAAGCTAGCTACATGCAAGAAGATAAAGCAAACCCAGGAAATTATATGGACAAACAAAATATGGTGCTGTGTTTGAATTCATACTAATATGCTACCTCTGTACACACAATACAGGTTGAGCTAACCTGGTCAAAAATAGGGATTGTTTCAATGGAGGCCAAGAAACAATCACCGGTCACAGAAATTCATGTGCTTAGATACACCACCTCTCAGATGCTTGTGGAATTTTTTTAATACTGGTTGTCCACTCGCAGCAGCAACAGCAGACACTTTCTAACATACAGCCTTCACAGAACAGAAGTAACTCAGAGGTCTCCTACTTCAAACCTTTTTCCTAACCTTAGGATAAAAAAAAAGTGGAGCCTGGGAAGGAAATTACTAGCCATTGTGTAGGTGTGTAGGATACAGAACAAAAGGGCTTACGACTCCAAGAACTGCCAATCCAAGATTCGAGTTGTCACAGTTTTAGATTTGCTCAGGGCCAATTTCCAGCTACCTTCCAGGCAGCAGGCCTTCTTTCTTGAGTCAATTCAATGACACGAGTGAAATGAAACATGATCTATATTGAAGAACTCTCTCCGTATGGGATCATTAGGTACACATAACAATTAAATTAAATAGAAACAGTAATTGAATTGGCTCAGTTAGAACTCACCGTTTTACACTAAACCTAAAAAGTAAGAATGTTTTGGCGTTTCAGACCATGAAAGTACTTGACATATCCTGTAGCTCCAGATAGAGACCAAGTTCAATCTTGATGTTATTTTGTTGCCTAAAAGTCAGACTTTACATGAGAAGTAAAGGTGACCCTCTGACTGCCATTTTCTGGTCTACTGAAATGCACCTTCACGAAGGAAGGTTTAATCTGGTCTAACAGAAAATGTCAAAGCTTGACTAAATGTCAAGATTTCATTACACTCTGAAACAGTGTCCTAAAAATAGCTGCAAGTAAGAGCCAATTTTTAAATACGTTTGATACTACACTAAAACCCAACAAAAATAGTAAAACAATCCCAAACCTAATGTGACTAAAATCCAGATTCCGACAGAAATCAAAGTGACTCTCTGACTCTCCAGTTATTTCATATTTTGTGGCAACCTCAATCTAATTTGCAATTCTTAAGTGTTAAGAACAGCACTTCAAAATAAAATTTACCAGTAAAGACCAGATACTTATGAGGTTGTTGTCTAGTGAACTATAAATGAAAATAAAACAACAAAAGTTGAAACCCAGGAAATATCAAACTTAAATTTCCCAAGCAGGAAAGCAATCAAAGCCAAAGTAGGACCCCCTGACAAAATACTACTGTCATATTTTGAAAACTAATACATAAACCCAAATAAGTCCCAATAGTAGACAAGGTGAAGACCAATTTCCAACAATCAGATGTATAATCATATAACTTTTGCAAAACAAATTTTTTGTTTTATATTACTGCAATCATCATTTACATGATATTACTTATTTACTGAGGAGGGCATAAATAATCTTTTCCTTAAGTGAAAATAGACAGGAAAAAGAGAGGAAAAAATGCACAATAACAGAAAAAAAAACCAAACCACCAACACGTACCATGCTCCTATTGCATTGCTGAGATGCTCAGCAGCCTAAGCACTACCTTCATCCTGTCATTCTGGAACAGAAACCAAATCCAAGAAAACCATAAAGAAGTACCATCATCTGCCACCTCTGAGGCACCAGAACCAAACCATCCTTTTCCTCTTTGAGATGCCACCCTTCCAGTAAGAGCAGCTGGACACTAGTGGGGCTGAAGTGGGTTAAACTGTGGCCACTCAAGAGGTCTGCATGTATGTACACTCAGTTTAACCACAGAGCTGGCGCATCTGTCTCAAGACTGATTCTGTAGCATCTTTTGTTCTTAAAACCTCAAAATCCCACCTGTACTGCAAAACTAGGCACATGTTCCTCATTTTTAGATACAACATAATGTTACTCATAGACATTCACCTTCAGGGAAATAAATATTTTGTGGCTTTATCTGAATTTTAAAGAGATTTGGTCTTTAAACTAAAAGCAACGCATACCCAGCAAGCCCTGTCTATTAAAAAAATCCTTTGACTAGCAAAGCTTCAGTGAACAGTATACAGCAATAAGCATGACTTTAAACTGTGCCTCAGTGCATCTGCTTGACAAATCAGTTTCAGAAGAAAAGTGTTGTGAAGCTGTGCAAAAGCAACCCACTTGTGGGAAATAACCGAGTGAGAATCACACATCCAAGAGTGTTCATTTGAGTTCCGGTGGGACCGGAGTCCACCCTTCACTAGAGAGTGAGGCAGAAGCCAGAACCATACGTATGGGCACTTGTATAGACAATTTTTAAACAGGTTAAGTTTACTTAAATTAGTAAATCAAAACAAATTGATACCATACAGATTTAAAACTGCTTTGCATCCACTTCATAATATGGAAATAACTTACTGTGAGATAAAAGTTATAATCTAGATTAGACCAGTAACTGTGTCCTTCTCACAGCCTGTGGTAAGCAAGTCACAACAACCAAATACCTACCTGTGCCTGCCCCTGGGCAGGTGCCGCAGAGCAGTAACTGCCACTCACATTACAGCCCTTGCAGTATAAGGGCCACAAGTTTGTAGGTTCAGGCAGAAGCAAGTAGAGAACTCACACTGTTAGCATGTTCAAAAATCTCACCTACTCCCCATCAAAAGGCAGAGGCAAGTTACATGTGATGCTTAGCCCAGTTCCTGCTCTGCACAGAAGCTTTCATGCTTAGAGACTTAGTTAGGTAAAATGACATAGTTGGACAGAGATTTTTTTTTTTTTTTTAAAGGATGAAGCCAAACTGCACAAAACGTTGTCAGGAAATAACCAATAACCGCTTGCATGTTTCTCACACCATGGTCTGAGTTACCATAGGTACTCACATATCTGACCTCAGCAGCCAGTCGGCTTCAGTAGCCACAGCAATTTTTACCATAGGGTAACAGATGAGGCACATCTCATTTCTAGCCTTTAAGACCAAGGTCGCAAGCTGTATCAAGACGCATCCCATCTGCCCCCTAAGTCTGAAGAAACTATTTTGCATTATTTATAAATAAAGGTAAAATGTGATGCAGTTGGAGTCCTGCATTCTTCCATAGTACACTTGTTAGCTAGTCAGATTAACTTCTCTTACAACTTTGACTTCACATTCTTTATCCTTACAAACTGCAGGTGTCAAGCAGGTTCAGACAAAAAGAATTTACTACTGGTGTGGCTTCTACATAAGCCATACCAAGAGAGAGGAAGAAGAAACTGGTGTGTAATGATACACCTGCTTCCTCCTATGGATCTCAGAATTTGTGAAGTTTGAAGGCCGCTTCCCTTGCTATATATTTCTCCTAGCTAAAAGTACCTGTTAGGAACACCATTAAGTTTCCTCTCTTCCCTCTCTGTCGTGAGTTTTGCCAGAAGATTAATATGCCTTTCAGCTATAACTTAACTTGCACATTATTTCCAACATTTTAAACATGACAGATTTTTACTGGTAGTATCCCAAGGTAGCTGATATTTTCTACTCCCCTCTGCCTGAACAGAGCTCCTAATGGAGCAGGAGGAGCTAAAGTCAGTGTTCAGGCCATAGAATAAACCATAAACGCTGACAGGATAAACATTCAGGCACATGCTTTCCAGAGACCACCAAATAGAAATCTTCAGAACAAATCAATACACTTCGAGTAGTCAGTACTACCTTCCACAATCGCTTCTATTCCCTATTAAAATGTTCAAAGGTTTAGATTAGCCTCAAATTCTGCAATTCATAATGCAATACACAAATACTGTCTGCTTTGGTTTGTGATTCGTGAGCTTCCAAGCTAATCAGTCAGATTGAGCTACTCCATGCCAGAGAAATGGTTTATGTCTTAGTTTTCAAAATTATGAAAACTATCACTCATTTTCCTACGAAGACATTTTCCTCGTATTATTTAAACAGAGCTTTGCATTCAGGAATTCAGAAGAGGAACTGACATTTCCTTTTGGCACTGCTTTCTTAAAACGCTGTATAATCAAATGTCATCTCTAATGCAAGTTCCCTAGTGCAACATATTACTGCATCACAAGTGCATGGTGGAAAGGTGGATGAGCAGAAGGTGGCAATAGAGCATCAAAATCTGTACAGATTTTATTCATAATTAGATGCTTGCTGTCACCACAAGACACACACGTATGTGTGGATCGTACACCTCCACGAAAATGCAACATGATTTAGGCATGATTTCTTATGGCTACATTACTCTTGGGTAAAAGTAAACGTAAGAAGAATATCTTTCTCCTTGGGCAGCTCGCATAATCACAGGACTTTCCTAACCAGTTCCGTATGCTGCCTACATGGTACCCTACATCTATCAGAAAAATACTGAAAACAGGTTTTGTGTCAGTTCGTCAACAGAAAAAAATTATTGTAAGCCTATGTACCTCCAGCTGAAAAGCCAAATTTTAAGCACCTATCTTAGAGCTAGAGTTGAGAAGTGTTACTACATTTTCAACAATAACATTCCCCTTTGTTTCTAAAAAGTAATTTCTTGAGCACTGGTGGAAAGCATATGGAAAACTTCATTTTACTCTTTCCAAGATTAAAAATATTTTGGTTTGACACTTAATCGTTAACCAGGTAACCTCACAGAAACTGAACTCATCCGAAGTTTGTAGTTAAGCTTGTAAACATCAGCCTGCCAGTACCCAAAACTGTCACTTCATACTGCTTCACAGAGAGTCTTCTCAAATACACAGAGATCATTCCAAATTCCCTTTCTCGTTGGAAAGGTGTCCTGATTTACAGCCTTGACCCGAAGGCAGAGAACAACCACAACTACAGTTACTCTTCGGACAGAAGGGAGGGTGTCGCCTCCGCAAAGCGGCGGGCTGAGCGCTGGCGGGGCG
>NW_009618157.1:4716-26169 GCF_000690535.1 Cariama cristata | reverse complement strand
GTGTAGTTCATGCCACTGTTGTCTCTAATAGCGTATAGCCCTGGTTCTCTAAAATAATCTGGATGGGGGTAAGACTGTTGTGAAATCAAAGGAAAGAAGAACGCCTTGGGAACAGCTGTCGAGGTGTTGTTAGCGTATTGTAGGAACAACGAGCGGGCACCAAACTCAAAAATATTTATTGTGAAACTGGTGAATTCCCACAGCTTTACCGTGGAGAGACCCTGGGCTCACGTGCAGTCCTGCGGCCTCCCAGCATCACAGAAGGTCAGTCCCCTGTGTGCCTCCAGTGGTCTTTAGAAGAAACTTTCAGCCTCTACTGTTCATCAAGAATTAGGAAAAAAATCACTGTATAGGAAAGTTGGTATTTAATCTGTTTTGAATATCTGGCTAGATTTGCATGCGTGTCATTTTAAAAGGAGATAAATGATTTTTCGGTTTATGGGGGGGATTTCACAGAAACATTCCCATAAATATAAGGCTTTAGGTATGGAATAAGCCCCTTTAATTACAATCTCTCTTCTGTCTTTCCCCAAACAAGTTGCTGAAAGCTAGTTTGGACAAAATGCTATAAAAAGTGCTCCAACAGAGAAGTCCTGTACAGGCACCTACGTAGTAGTTCAGAACGTACGGAAACAAACTCTTCTATCCTTCATGACCGGTAAACTGCCATCCAAACCTATTTACTCACAAAATTAAATGTGTACGATTTCTTTTAGGACTGGGACCAAAATGCTGTGCCTGGCTGTGATAGTAACATGAGTCGGTTCTCATATTCAGGTAAGAGGCATTAATGTGTTTTTAGACACAGTGTGTCATTAAGAGATTCATCCAAGGCTGGAAAGAGGCAAAACCAAGACAACAATTCAGTGTATCTTGATTCCCAGCCTGGTCCTCTGTTTTGGGTAAATATTTGTTCTCCATCAAGGGCAATGGCCATGGAGGACCCTGCGCCCCGCAGAGGAGGTCTCGGTAGGCTGTGTTAGCAGGGCTGGGCAGACCTTACCGTCTCTCTGATTCTTAGTCTACGCACATGCATTTATTTAGTTGATGTAACTGTGCTTAAAAGCTGGTCACTTCAATTTGCTTTTAAGTGTGATTTCAAAGTGAAATAAATTGACTCAAGCCACTGTTGAACTGATTTAACATGTAACCAAGCCTCCTTAAGTATTTAGAAATAGATTTAGTTAAATTGATACGTTTCCGTATGTGAAATTTTAAGTGGTCAGCTAATCGATCTTTTGCATCTCTGACTTTTATTATTCTAGTTAGTTATGTTTAAGCACTGGCATATGAGAGGATCTGGAATAGGTTTTATGCTGCATTTAAGATTAATTTATTCCATCTGTCCCAGGGAGGGGAAAAAGATACATTTGAAGGAAATATAAAATTAAGATAGTAAGTAAAGCTACCACAAACTCTAGGCTCTCTTATTTATGTATTTGCCTCATTTAACTCTTGCTTTATTCTGGTCTTTCACGTAATTATGGTGAAAAGGATACTTCTCTGCGTTAAATTCCAAGCATTTCAGAGATTTTAATGAATGAGGTGTTAAGTCTTGGCCTTTACTTAGATTTTCTCTATTACCTGTGCTTTACATTAGCTCTTCTGTAGGGTTTGTTGAAAACAGAAGTTCAGTTTTAATTACTTTCTTATACTCATGAGGCTGTGATATCAGTTTAAGGATAACAGTGAAAATATTCCTAGGTTAAATTTCCTCGAATTTCAAGCCTTTCATTAAATAACGCTTAATAGCAATGGTCACAAAAACTCAGACACAAAAGTATCAGGAGACATCTTCAAAGATGCCAAAAAAGTAAAGCACTCTGTGTCAAAAACAAACACTGAGGGTATAAAATTAATGCTAGTTCTGCAGAAAGCTCTCTTGCTTCTAGTTGCCTAAGACCAGAACTAAAACAGGACTTAAGGTACTTAAAAGAAGATGTAAAGCGTATTTTTATGACTGTGTTCAAGTCTCTCACTATGATAAGTCCTACACAGTGGCTAATTAGGAAGTGTCTACCTTCCGAAGGAAACTTCCAATGTGCCTGGTGCTGTATGTCCAGATTGTACAAGGTTAACCATTTTAGCTTCTATCAGCGAAGTTAAGCATCACCTAACTGCAGGCTCCAGCTGCTATAACCTCTGTCCTCGCAGAAGAAAATGCAGGCAGCAGAACCTCCTCCTCATCCCTCACGTGATGGGTTTAGTAACCGAGAACATGGTGCAGGAGAGCGATAGCTGCCGCCTCGAGCTGGAGAGAGGCAGAATGAAAAGCTGAAAGATGAACCTCATCAGATCATACGCATGCTAAAACAGAAGAGGAAGCAAAAGCATCAATTTCCCTGATGAATCCACATCTGGATTCAAATTTCAATCTCTTTTCTCCTCCCTGAGTTCTTCCTGCTGGGATATCATCTTTCCTGCACGAGCCATGAGGATGGAGTGTAAGCAGAAGAGTGTGAGCCTGGCTCTCCAGCCCAAAGAGAAGTGAGCAAAAAGAGCTGGCTGGTTTGTTCATTGCTCGGTGTGAATGTCCTACTGATTCTGGCATCACTTACGGGATATTTCTTGTTTCTGTACAGTGGCAGAACTTAACTCTAGGGTAGGCAGAGAGGAGAAAAATGTGTCCCTTTTCATGCAACTGAAATTCTGGTGATAAGGGCACTCTGCTAGGGAAAAACCCACTCGATTCTGTTCTTTTCATGCAGCATGTTGGATCTCTCTCCTTTTCTCTGCAATTCCACAAGAAAAGGTGACAGATGCCACTGCAGTTCCTTCTGGCATTATGCTATAAATTAGAGAGTCCTCCTAGTTTTTGAGAGACAGACCAAGAACCTAGCTTAGCAGAGGATTCAGTACTGTAGATGAAGAAATGACAAGGATGCTAAAGAATGGGATTTTTCATTCCCAACTAAAACTTCTCAAAATGGACCATAATTGTGCTGTCTCTGTCCTCTGCTACCTGACTCTGGAGACAGAATATCGCCCCTAATAAAGGGTTCTGTATTCCATTCCTGGCATTTTCCCTCCTGCTCTAGGTGTTGCAGTGATGAACATCTCAGTTTACAGGATCCAGCATTTATAGAAAAGGTTTTCTCCTTGAGTGGTCCCGGTGGAAATTAGCACTGTGCAGGTCAAGACGTTATTAACATTCACTACTGGACTCAAGACACTGGGTTGTGGATTAAAAAAAAAAAAAGAGATAATTGCAGTTTTGGAAGGAGGAGGAGAGTTAGGGCTTGGCATGTGGTTCAGTCTTCATGCTAGGTCAGCCCTAAAAGGCTGACTTTCAGACTGGTAAGTGTTGCCAAAATATTTGTGGCAGTTTCTCACATAGACTGTTGGGTTGTTGGGATTTTTAAGGGTTATGATGAGGTCAGTTTCATTTGTGGTAGGTCTCAAGCCAGACACCCAACCTCCTAAAATTCTACAATTTTGAGGTAAAATACAACTATGCAATAAAGAGCTGTTTCTTCAAAGCACTGAGGCAAAGGTTTTCAGTGGAGTTTAAGGGAGTTTGGTTCCTAGGTCCCACTCTTTCAACTTTCATTTGAGAACCCTAGCACACACACTCCTACCAAAGTTCATGGTACAGTGCAGCAAATACGTATTTTACAAGCAAATTGCTCTTTTTTACTTGAATTCTAGTATATTAAAATTTTTATTGAAAACTTGTAGCACTCAGTAACAACTGCTATAAAAACTTGAATATTTGCAGTCCCTTTCTGTATCATCCTGAAGCCCATAACTCAATGGGAGTACAGGAGGGAGCAGAGCTGCACCCCATCTCTGTGCAAGCATCTGGTTGGAGGCTTGACTAAGCTGGGTGATGGAAAGCCCTTTTCAGGGGAAGTAAAGTCGAGATGACTCTGTATTGTGGACTTGAAGGAATTAATCTTGCCCTCCCATTGCAAATGATCCCGTTCAGCCAGATCTTTTCAGTGGCTGTAATCAGTGGGTTTGCTGCGTGTAGGTGCCAGGGTCAACACCCAGGCCTGGACTTCAGGGCAGTGGCTCTGTGCCAAGCAATAATGAATCAGTCCCCAGCTCTGTGAGTGGACTGGTCAGTACTGACATCCTAGATAAAATATAAGAGGTGAGCCTTTGCTCCAAACCTGGACCCAGCCCTTGGTGCTGTGAGGGAACCTAGAAGAGCTTAGCACCAGTTTGGACAGCCTTGAACGTGGAAAGCCTGGTGTACAAGGGCTACGTGCCACAGTTATGTGAAGCGATGTGGAGGTCATGCAGGTGAATTCCCCTTTTTCTGGTCACCAGCTGCTGGTGTTACACTGCACCTCTCCTTTGGTGCCCTGCAAGAGAGAGTGCACCAGCACAATCCAAACAAGGCCATCTGAGACTCTACTGGGACTGGAGAGGTGCTTTCAAGATCTCAGTGGCTGGATATAGACCTGCAAATCATAGAATCATAGATTCATAGAATCATTATGGTTGGAAGAGACCTCAAAGATCATCAAGTCCAACCGTATACCTGATACCACCATGCCCACTAAACCCACTAAACCATGTCTTGAAGCGCCACATCTAAATGTTTTTTGAACACCTCCAGGGATGGTGACTCTCACCACCTCCCTGGGGAACCCGTTCCAATGCCTAACGACTCTTACGGTGAAGAAGTTCTTCCTAATATCCAACCTGAACCTCCCCTGGTGCAACTTGAGACCGTTTCCTCTTGTGCTATCGCTAGTTGCCGGGGAGAAGAGACCGACCTCCACCTCGCTACAACCTCCTTTCAGGTAGTTGTAGAGGGTGGTAAGGTCTCCCCTCAGCCTCCTTTTCTCCAGACTAAACACCCCCAGCTCCCTTAGCCGCTCCTCGTAAGACTTTTTCTCCAGGCTTGTTACCAGCTTTGTCGCTCTTCTCTGGACACATGCCAGCAGCTCAATGTCCTTCTTGTAGTAAGATCTGCACATATTTCCAGGTGCTCTTAGCCCACTTGGCCAAAGGCTACTTTGATCTGTGCTGGCTGAGGGATGGAGAATGTAGTTGTCTTCTGTGGACTTGTTGGGTTGGGGAGGCAACGCTTGACCCAGAGTGCATGTTAGGTGATGCTCAAGTGTTTGCTTGGTTTCTCCTTTCATGGAAGTGTTGAGAGTGTATTGGCACACATCCGTTAAAGCAGAGTGGAAATGTTTCAGTTGTCACGTTTAAAGGAGTGCTAGCAAGTGTCATGGGGTGTCACGTTCGTGAAAAGTTTACCAGGAAAGCAGACAACAGACTTGGTGTCACTTTTATGTCAGTGAGACAGTTCTGGTTTCTGGTGAGCATCCTGAGCCCTTCATGTATACTCAGTGAATGATCATCGTATTCACAAAAGCAGACCTATGCTGGTAACCATGGCAACTCCTATTAAATGAAGTTTTTCATGAAATAGTGTGCTTTACAAGGCAGAGGAAACATTTATTTTCAAGGACCAATCCTGTACCCACTGATGTTCAAAGAGGAAGGATTAAACCCCTATGGCAGCAGCAGTAAATATTATAGAAGCTTTTATGTGTAGACTCTTCTGAAGGGAAAAATAGTCTTCAGTTTTCTTCCTTTACAGCTGGTTGTGACAATAAAACATTTTACTCTGGAAAGCAGCTATGTTTAAAACACTGTTGGATCTCCAAGGGAGATTTTATTTCTTAATTGTTCTACCACATTTCAAAAAATCCAGTTTTGAATTACCTGTGATATAAATTTTTAATCGTAAGATTGACAATCAGATGGTCCTATTAGGTTTAAAACTCTTCATCCGGTAGTTGTGAGTTTTAGCAACTGATTTATCAAGCAAAGAGCAGGAATACATGTTTTATGCATAATCTAAGCCATGGTAAACATAGTGAAGTAGGTCACAGAAATAAAAGTTAAGTAATTTTTGCTAGAAGATATTTGATTCTATTTCCACTTCTGAGAACTCTAAACAAGAGTAGATTTACTGGTGTAGAGGGAGATGTGAACAGTCCCATTTGCTCTGGCTGGTGTAGGAGCTCCTCTGTCCAGTGGCTTTATACAGCCTTCCTTTCTCCTCCCTCATTAGGCTGAGGCTATAACTACTCCTTTTACTGTATGATGAGATAAGAAATGTTAAAATATCGCTTCTTTCGTGTTGGGAGCAACCTTTTATACATGATGTCTCTACCTATGCTCAGAATATTAGGAGGCAATGATTGCCAGTGACTTGGGAGTCAAGAGTGTTTTGCTTCAGAGGCATCATCGCTGTTGATCACCATGGGGGGAGGCAGGTGCGAGAGAGAAATCGTGCTTGATATAAATGTGCACTTCTGTTAAAAACTGGCAAGGAATGAAAGCAGAGTCTTGTACAGGAACCATAGAAAGAATATCGCTGGGACTTAAAAGGGGGAGAAACGCTCTGCCCCAACGTATGGGCCAGGCAGTTCTTTAATGTCTTCTCACAGCAGGCAAATCACTAAAAGAATGTAAACCATCCCAGTTTTCTGGTTGATCCATTTGTACCAGGGTGGCCTTTTCTGAGAGCTTACAGATCAAATTAAAGGTCTCAACTAAACCTGCAAACCGTATTATCCAGTGACCCACGGAACCAGGGTGTCTCAATCTCTTGCTCGCAGCCGAGCTCCTCAGCAGCTAAGACTCAGCTAAAGTGAGGCTGCAAATTCTACCCTTCTCTCCTGTCCCTGACCATCCATGTCCACCTCCTCGTATCCACACTACCTGGAGAATTTGCTGATCTGACTGAAAACCAGCCCAGCAAAAGAAAGAAGTGGTTTGTCTTCAGCCAAATTATTTTTCTGGAGACACTCGCCTTCTGCTTGCACAAATGCCGGCAGCAAGACAAGAGAGAGGGACAGAACAGCATGGCTGGCAGTGCGTGGCTTCTCCAAGGCGGAGGACAGGGCCACAGCAGCCTGGATTCAATTTAACTTCAGCTGCTGTTCTCAAACTGCACTGAAAGAGTTGCAGAGCTATAACTGGGCTATATAAAACTATGAAGGGCAGAAACTTGGCCCAAAAATCCATTAGCCAGAAAGGATTATTAGGAAAAAAACTTGGATGCTATTTCCGTGATCTCAAAGTTTTAAATGAAAATTACATAACTTCCTTTAGCTTGTATAAAACAACTTTAAAAAAATAGCTTTTATGTTTAAGAAGCTTAGACAAGTAATAGCTAGCTCTGGCATTTTGCAAGAAGTTCATAAAATAGATTAAGACCATTAGTATTTGTTGTTGTAAACTCATTCTGTAGCTTGAGAGTCATCTGCTTGTCTCCGGAGTTTATTGCCACCCATCTACCTTAGCGTTTTGGGTAGCTGCCCATCGCTGGAGCGTGTGGGTGCCTTCCATTCAAACAGCAGTGCCTCCTGGATTCCCTGCCTGCTCTTCAGTCTTCTTTTATTAGAGACTATAGGGATGGTTGTACTAGGTCATATCCAAGATCCATCTAGCCCAGTATATGTCTCATTCAGTAGCCAAAAGCAGATGTTTAAGAAAAGCATAAGGGCAGGGCAAAATTCTAATGATATTTCCCTGATTTATCTCAAGATGCAACTTTTTTATAGAGTCATAGAATCATTATGGTTGGGAGAGACCTCAAACATCATCAAGTCCAACCGTATACCCGATGCCACCATGCCCGCTAAACCCACTAAACCATGTCTTGAAGCGCCACATCTAAACGTTTTTTGAACACCTCCAGGGATGGTGACTCCACCACCTCCCTTGGGAGCCCGTTCCAATGCTTAACGGCTCTAACAGTGAAGAAGTTCTTTCTAACGTCCAGCCTGAACCTCCCCTGGCACAACTTGAGACCGTTTCCTCTTGTCCTATCGCTAGTTACCGGAGAGAAGACACCAATTATTTAAGAAGGCCAGGGATCATAGAAGTGTACAAAGTGGATCAGAGCGTAGATACACTTAGCCCACCTCTGGTTGTGGTGACAGTTTGACTGTGAGAATATGTGGCTGATTTTGTGAACGCTACACATTCTAGTAGCATCACGTAGCTAGTGATGGGAGAAAAACCTTAACGAAACAGGAAAGCTGTCTTGGCAGCAGTTACACTCTGATTTCATTCCCCTTGGAAAGCTGCACTGTGTAGGTGACAGAGCATCTAATCATTGTTGTCCTCAGCTCTGATATGCCTCAGTCAGAGTTTTGTGATGCAGCAAAACTTCTTGGTGAATCTGCCAAGACCTCCACATGAGTAGTTGGCAGTGCTACCGCCTGGAGCTGGCCTCGAGTGATTTATAGGTATCATCCTGTACACAGATAGGTGGTTAGATCCTCTCTGAGTATGTTGGTTTGATTTGATGGGGGAAAAGGATTGTCTGGAAGAATAAAGGTAACAATATCAATCACTGTGAAAGACACACCAAGAGACAATGTCCAACTATCAAAGTTGGTAATTGCACCTCTTACCTCCAAGCTATTTGATGTACAAACCGAAGCCCAGCTGCCCGTAAGTGCAAGAAAACCCATCTGGGTTTAAATATTCTGCCTTTCAAGAAGAAGACGATCCTGTTCATGCCAATAAGTTTGAAATGTTATCTTCTCCCCATCATGCTACAGGATTTGGCCTGGCCCTGCGCAGCCCTGCCTAGTCCCACTGGCCCTCTGCCTTGTTTCCCTTGGGCCACCGCTGGAATAACAGTGTCAGCCTGGTTTCTCTGTTGTGGCAGAAGGGAGGGGGAGGTCTAAACTCTTATTTGCCTCCTCCCCATTAATTTTACTCCTTCCCATAAAATTCCACGTGGCCAATCTGCTGGGTGTACAGGGGGTGTGTGACTCGGGGCGGGAGGGATGTGCTGCAGTAGGAAGCCCCATACCCTAGGAGAACGCAGGAGCAAGCAAGCTGTGTTCAAACTTTAAAAACTCACCAACTCTCAAAGATGAAAGGAAAAGGCCTGTTATTGTGCCTGCTGTTATACCTACTACAACAGATCTCTTGGGAAAGCAGTCATTGCCATAGTAAAACAGGTAAAATCTTCTTTACAGGGTGAACCTAGAAATAGTTATGCAAATAAAAGCATTGACTCTAGTAGGCAGGTTCAAGTTTTGCAATGTGGATCGAAATGAAATAGAAAAATTTCTTTCTAAACTTACTCTTTGTCTCTGCCGATTGCTGGATTTTCCCCCAAACTTGGGCCCATGCAGCTCACTGGCAAGCAGACCCTTTCAGAGAGCCCAGATGGGCAGTAAAAGGATGACTTGAGAAAAAGGGTTCCAACAGCTATTCTCAAGGCACCTAACATGTAGCAGCTAAAAGAAAGACAATAACATGTGCAGGACACTCTTAATCCAAATCCCAGTAATGGAGTTACCCGATAGGCTGCAGCCTCTTGCTTCTTAATTTATAAAGGATCAAGTGGTATTAGAGCCAGTCAGCTATGCATCATAAAGTGCTCATCACAGCACGTCAACATGTAAAAAAATGCCATTCCACAGAGAACAGGGAATAAATTCATCATCTCTCCTTTAAGTAGCTATTCAAGGAAGCTGATCAGCATGTTCTTGTCTGTGAGTGAGGAATGTTGTTTATGCTCAAAGAAATGGTGTGTGACTTTCATGAAATTTTTAGACATGAACGCTGGGCAAAACAGAAATGCATGAAACCAGTGAAACAGTTATATTCGTTGTCTGAAAATGCCCTGTTAATCTTAACTCTAAGGCAACACTGTTCATTATTTTTATCTGTTCAGCGAATGGCACTACTATGTAAAAATGTTAAATTTCATTTTGAATATATGCATCCTTTATAGCCTTATATGTGTGTGTGGATGTTGGCATTTCTGGGACTACTTATTATGGCCTATGACTGCATAGTATGTTATGGATCTACGTAGTATTTTTGGAATATGCACTATGGACAGTATTCTGTGTTTGCAGGACTGATCTCATAAATAGTTCCTTTTCAGCTGTTTTCCACAATGATGCTACAGATATAAGGGCCACAAAAACCCTTAAGAAAAACTTAAGGGAAAAATAAAAAGTCTAAAAACTTGTAAAAATTTTATTCCAAAGCTGTCAAAGGAAGAAGCGAAATACATGATTTTGAGCATTTGCCTTTGCTCAAAGAATGTGAAAAGAAGTTTTACAACTTGCTTCTGCTTGCCCAGAAGTTGCTCCTAGAACTGCTCTCCAGAAGTTCTGGTCATGGAGTAATGATAAAGATGCCAAGTTTATTCACCTGAGATTTATCGAATAAAATCTCATCCTACATTTAGACAATCACTTTCAAGCCTATCCATTTAAAATTAGGTATCTACATCTGTGTTTAGATTCCCACATAAAACTGGCAAGATTTTCAGCGCTTACTGTCCATGGGTGATGCAGATGCTCAGCATTCTTCAAAATCTACATCTCTTTTATTGCTCTGCATATGAGCCATTAGTTCAAAAGTTGGTTGCAGAGGATAAGGAAGCTCTCAAGCATGTAAGAAAGGGATGGAGTGATTAATAGAAAAGCAGAGGACCCTCTTATCCCATCCAAGGTTACATCATCCCTCTATTTTGCTCCACTTTTCATATGAATTGCTATCTTCTGCTCTTTCTTTTTGACTCATGGTCCTAAGGAGATTACTTTTTCAGAAATATCTTTTTTTTTAACTGCCACAGCTTGACCTCCTTTAGCTCATCTTCAGACCCCTTAGCCTATTTGTTCATCTTCCTCAAAAATCCACTTTTTTCCTGGTGCTCTCAGAAAACCACAGTGAAAATGCCTCTTACTACGAGTTCCAACATCTGCCTATTGTCCTCAAACAGTCAACTGAAGTTTGGAGAATATTTCCTATAAGGCAGTGCAGGGGTACAGGAAAATCTGTACTGCCATAAACAAGGGCTATGTTATCTTCTCCTTCCACTCCCACTCTACGCAAGTCTCTGCTGAACATATGAGAGAAACAGATTTTTGCCCAGAGAACTTAGTAGTGTTAACTTCTAGGTAAAAAAAGCCAAAGGTGTTAGTCACCAGCCCAGAGTACAAGCACAGGATAGAGGAAGAGTCTTTGCTTGGGGAAAAGTTTAAAGGAAATTATTTGTCGGAAAGAAGATTTGAAAGAGAAGGACAAAGATTATCTATACATGAAAACAAGGAGCAGTTCCTTGAGTGGAGACCTGTGAGCAACTCCATTTTGTGTTCCAGGGGAACAGTGACCGTACCAAACAGGTATCGGACAGAATGAATTTTCCTTAATACTAGGTGCTCTTCTGAGCACTGCTAGGTGAGGACCTTAGCTGACCTAGTCATCTGCCTTCCGCAGTCAGTGGAGAAAGACAGGCACCCTCGGCGTGAGTCACATCATTGCATGGCATCTCTCTTCGTTGTTCAAGAAGCAACCTACATGTAGGTGGTAGGGAAACTGTGTCCAGGCTTGTGATAGTATTCTCCTCTATAGACAGAGGCCTCCAAATTCCTCATTCCTGAAGGAGCTTTCTAATACTAACCAATAAAGTGCAGTTAATGTAATTGTCTTAGCATACTGGCTATTTCTGCTAGATAAACATTTCTTGTGGGATAAGATCGTTTATCTGGGGTAGAAAAGTTTCTTTTAGTAACTATTATAGTTACTGTGGTTGCTGCGTCGTGAGATCACCCACATGAAGAAAATGTTTATTGGATTGTTTGAATGATTGCTTCCTTTCTTGCATTTTTTGGCAAAGATTTTGGGTGCTGGAAGAAGTAAATGGACCAAAGAAGTCTTATTCACCTCCCCACCCACATTGTCAGCCATGATTATATCAGCCATGATATAATAACACATGTTTAAACATTCTGTAAGGAAGGAAGAATTTTAATGGGTGATAATGGTGGAAGCTTATGATATAGCTTGTGAGTAATTTTGCAATGGCTATGGAAAGGGTATCAGATGGCTCAGGGAACTGAGTGTGGGCTCTGGATCATTTCACCAGCCAACAAAAAATAGCAGTGTTTTACAGTGGAATAACTATATAGTGATTTATCGACTGTAGGTTTCTCTTCCACTGTGAGTGACAGAAGACCGCAGCCATATCTAGCCAACTTGTAGAGAAGGCAAAAAGCTGGATGTCTAGGGAAGCCAACCTTCCCACAGAGCAGGTGTCTGGTTAAAGCTTGGTCTTGCTGGGGCATTGGGAAGATATAGGAGTTTGTTGAGCTATATGGCTCGGTAATGTTTACACAGTGCTATGAAAATATGAAGTGCTGTAAGTGTGTTGTCTTTGTTGTTTTGCATATGTTAGTAAATCTAAAAGGCTATGAATCCTGCTGCTCATCTGATCTCTTTATTTGCCGAGTGCAAGCTCAACTTTCAACAGCATCCTCAGTAGCAGAATATTTATTTAGTCTGTGACAGTGAGACACTACTGTTTGCTTTCTCACTATTTGTACAGGTTATAAGAGAAAACCTTTCCATGATATTCATCACATTGTTTTCTGAACTAATTTTAGGGCTGCTCCTTAGTTACAACTTGGCTTTCTTTTCTTTTCCCGTGCAGTAGGATGACCAGACCTCACTCCTCTGCATCGCAGGTTAGCAAAAAACCCTTGCACAGAAAGGAGCTCCCCTGATTTTGAGTGTCCTGCCTAGGGGACAGGGCATGGGGTCACTTCCAGAGGAATTTGTTCCCTGCCAAGTACTAGGTAGCACAATTTTTGCAAATAGGCTGTGTCTTAAACACCTAATTTTACTGCTTAGAGTTAGTGAAATCAATAGCCTGCATATGTACGTGCAAGGTGGATTTCATGCCCTGAACCAGACAATTCACGTGATTAAGATCTAGATGACAATGACCAAACAAGCAGTTTGTTGGGATGCTGAGTTGTACGGATACTGTTATCATGTGATCTTTTATTGATCTTCATGGGTCACTGACCAGTTCCAGCAGAGTGGTCAGGGCAGGTAGAAAGCAACCGCAAGGAAGGCAGACGTTGAGTGACAGGTACTACTGGTGTTTATCTGAATTCTATTTTAAAATAAAATCTCTAGAAGTCATATGCCTCAGGACTCCTGGAGGCTTTCAAGTCACAGTAAAAGTCTCCAGCAGTTCAAGAGCTCTTTTCTAAGAATATCTCTCTTTAAATGATGGACTGCTTTTTCCAATGCTTTAAAGCTACGAATGGGCAAGAGAAGAAAGGGACTGCTTGTAGAGCACTAGAAATCCACTCTAGCTTTTGGCACTTAGTGAAAGCCTAGGCCTCTGTGCTAAAAAACTATCAAGCGCTTCCTTTCCCACTCCACGATTAAATGTCCGTAATGCCACCTCCACTCCTGTGGCGCTGGCAGAGGTCCTTGTCTGACATCTCCCCGTCCATCTCTGTGGAGGGAAGATGTCAGAAGGGATGTCTGTACCTGGGAATGGAGCACAGTACTGCAATTCCCCAGCTGGTGGGGGCACTCCCAAGCCGTGTGGACTTACCAGTTCAAGTCGGAATCACACTGACCGAATTCATGTAACAGTGCATCTGAAACAAGGGTTGTGAAACTGGGTGCGGTGCCATGGGAACACAGACTGCTTTGGGATGTGAGCAGTGTCATATCCAGATACCTTCCACCTCCAAAGCACTTCTGGTTTGTATTAAGGGGTTCTCTCCAGGCATCTCTAGCTCCTCTAAGGCTCTGATTGAGATTTTATTATGCTTATGCATCATAGTACATCCTTAACAGACTGGATAATCTGGCCCTCAGGGCCAGGGAAAAATCAGAGTCTGACCCTTGCGCGAGTGGTTGCATGGTGATCATTCATCTCACTAATGAGAATGTTCCGTGTTTTCTAGTCCCTCCTAGTCACCTCCTTGTCCGCATTAAACAAGAACAGGATTGTGACTGAAACTAGTTTTTTTTTTCCTATGGACACACACACAAAAGCTAGAACCAGCCAAAAAATAGCTGAAATCTGACTGCCCTAATGAAATTAGTTTTCATGTCTATATAAACTAGGCTCTTTCTCAGTAATACTTAGTAATAATTTCCATATAATCCATAGGGTGTTGTTCAAGGTGGGAATTGTCTGTATCTAACACCTCTGTAGAAGAGAAACCGTTGTGGGAGGAGTGCATAGCTGTGACATCAAAATTGGCGTCTTTGATCTTGATCACAAACTTGAAGTGTGAGGGAGGTAAGCCGTTATATCACCAGAACAATGGTCAAGGAGGACAGTATGCCGCTTCTTCCAGTATTGACTTTGTTGTAGCTGAATTAAAACACAGCTTGGAAGCAGGCTGATAGAAACTAAGAAAAAACTCCACAAAAATGGAGGTGAGGAGCAGGAAGAAAATGGGGAGAAAACTCTTATACTTAGGAAGTATAAGAAGTATAGGAAGTGCAAGAAGTATAACAAGTTAGGGACTTTTCCAGGAGTGTGAGAGTCATTTGAGATGAGTTCTCACCTGCAGAGAGACCTCATTCTGATCTCTCCTTATGTTCTCATGCTACTGCCTACATAAGGAAAGACTCAGACCTGCGGAGCACAGCAGTTCACGTCTTTCAGTAGACCAAGTTGTTCGTTTTTCTTTTTTGTGTGAAAAGTTCTCCGTCCGTGCCCGGAAAAACACACTGAAATTTCTAGGAAGTGGGAGCACTTTGTAGGACAGCTGCCTACGGGTGTGAGAATGCCAGGAGAGCCTGACAGTTTTTATTTCTAGAAAGATCCTTCTAGCCACTTTTGTCACTGCTGCTCTCTTCTCTTTGACAGCAAGGGCAAATATGACCATGGCCCTGACTCCTGGGCACAGAGCAGTCTGCCTGCATCCCCACACTCCAGTGGCTTCATGCCGTTAACCTAATTGTATCAGACACTGGAACCAGTGCAGCCTTTGACTTGTATCTCTGACTGGTAAAACTACATTAAACTTCATAAAATTGAGCAATCGAAAAAAGTTTTCTGTGGACACCTTTATCCGTAATTAGATTAAGGAACAGATTGTGAATGTACTGAATTTGGTGCATGCCTAGGCAGCAACTGGCTTATTAATGGAAGAAAAGATTTAAGCAGTTTGGCCCATAAAATTAATGTTCACATGACTGTGTTATAACTGTAGATTAAAATAAAACTGAAATCAATTATGAATTCAAATTTTAGCCATCAGACTGGCATTCTCACCTCTTCCCATACAGCAGGGTCGACTCTGTGTATGTGTATTTTCTGCTTGCAAAATCTGAGGCATCTGCAAATCACGGAAAACTGAAAATAATTAGTAAAACAAAAAGGTATACTTACCGCATATTTATTATTTAAAATTTTTCATTCAATAAACACAAGCCCTACTACAGAAGGCAGTGATGAAATGCAGTGACATCATCCTTCATTCCATGCTGATACCATTATTAATGAGACTTTCGCTTCTTTTCTCCAAATGGCTTTCACAGTAAATGGCACTTCTTAAAGGGACACTGGCAACCTGAAGTGCATTTTGTTTCAGAAAGTAATTCAAAGTATTTTCAGATAGTGCAGCCACTCATGATTCCTGCCAGTTGGTGCTTTGGGGTTTTTTTTGCATTCAGCTATAGCTTCTTGCCTTCCTTGTTACCATATAAAAGATGTACTCAGACTGAATATGATTAGTTCAGGCTATCCTCCTGTAATGCTGAAGTTGAGGTGAGCTTAGCCAGAAACTCCAACTGGTGCAGGACCGTGCTCTAACCCACGTTGTATGCTCCACAAGGAACGAACAGGAATGTGTACGCAAAGAAATGATGCCCAAGGCCAAGATTTTCTGTCCCTTTCAGTTACAGTAATCCCCAGTGTTACTTGTGGTTACACCAAACAACTAATTTTCCAGGAGAAGAAATTTTTTTACAGTGTCTTTTTGAAGTTCAGACATACTACGTTTAGACTTTAAGCAGTTTGTCCCACTGAGATAACGTATATATGGTGTGGACTAGCTTATACATGTAAGGCATTCTCCTTCTTGTAATAAGCAATAGTATTGCTTGTTAAAATGCAATCTCTTCACAGAAATGGTACATCTTCACCTTCCTGCCCCAATCCACAAAAAAAACCCCATCCAATAAAACCAAGCAGGGCTATGAAAGATTGACTGAAATGAACAGAAAGGATTAATAGCATCTAAAGTAATGACAGCACAATCCTAACCCCAAGCAGAGCCCAAGAGAAAAGAGCTGCCCATGAAGTCCATGAGGAGGTTGGGTTTGCTCTGTGTGTTACACACAGTTCATTTGCAAATGGCAATGTGAAATTCCCAGGTGTGTTACGACAAAAGAAAGTGCAGAGAAGTTTTTTGTCCTAACCTGTACTGATCTATGCTGGCGTGTACCAAATCCTTGACTAGAGTGAATGTGTTTAAATCCTTTGGATTAACCTATTTATACCAGCTCAGGGCCTAGACTTTAAGAGCTATGCCTATGCTGGTAGATGAAACATGTCCACGGCAGCATGAAATCACGACCAACCTGCGATTGTCCACACTGCCTACATGCTTTTCAGCAGTTTTAGCTTGTATCAACTAGCGCTTCGTCAAACAGTGCCTGTCACAATTTGGGCGACAGCACAATCTTTCCAGCTGTCATTAAAGACAAAGCCAGATATTCTAGAGGAAAAAGAGAATTTATTTAGGTAGACATGTCCATGCTATGTCTGTTGCCCTCAAAGCCAGAGGTCTGACCTTTCACTATCTGAGGTACCTGCACAGATGTAGCCTCATATCCCACTGGCTGACATACAGTTTAGTAGCACTACAGAAATAACAGTTGCTGTACTGTGTGCGAGAACAATCACAGGGATAAACTGCAAGATTACATCAGATGTTTGCGCTTTATTTGAAAAATAGTTGAAGAGCAAGAACCAAGGAACTTCAGCCCTTTCCCCTGGAGCTTTCTATAGGCTTATAAAAGTAGGGACTAACGATGCATGAGCATCAGAAATTCTTTTTAGAAATAGCCATCTGAGTTTCTAAGAAAATTTCTGCAAACCATGTTCTGTTTGCTTTGTCTAAGTATTGAAATGAATCTGCTGTCTGCTAAAACAGTAGAGTTCTCAGCATCTGACTTGGCACTTGGGAGCAGAAATATCTCCCATTGATCTCATTGATGTCGACTAACAGCCAACATGAGTTTTCTTCAAAAGCAAATTCTGAGTTCATAATCATGAGTGTTCAGCAGTTCATATCCCATTACTGAGAGCTATTTCTTCAGTCAGAGAATGATCCCATGAGAGACGTACATCCTAAACACCTGGAATTCTGAACATAAAAATTCACATTGAGCTGCTCGGAAATAAGAGCTGAAAAATATTGATTCACAGGAAGTATTTGGTGAGTAATTTCTTATAGTAACAATTGCAAACGCAGTCTTCATTCACGTGGTGCTTGCAGCCAGAAGTGTTGTAGGAAACTCAGAGTGTATGGCCACTGTTTCTGTTATCTCCTGGGACCTCAGTACCATGCTGGGGAGCTCAGTGCTGAAGGGAATAGCCTTCAACAGGCTTTGCTACCCCAACTGTAGACCACCAGTGACTACCCCTGTGCTGAGACTGGTGGGAAGCAGTGATCCCACTCTCCTCCCTTTGCTTATCCACGCTCAATCCAATCTAGCTTCATATCATGAGTAAAGATTTATATAGCTCTAGTAATCTCTGCAGTTTTATCTGAGAATGTCATCATTCCTAGCGGGTTTATATGGTTTTATACCTTGCGTATACCAACCAGTGAGCCACAGAAATGCTTGAGCCCAGCGAATCGTTACTTAAATAACTGACTCGGTGTAGATGAACAACTCGGGTGTGCAATTGAATGGTGGGGATTCCGACGGAGTAACTCTGGAGGTCAAGGCTTCCATCTAGTGGTAAAACCCGAGGGTGCGGGAGGAGTAGGTTACGGGGATGAGGATGGCTGGGATCCTTGTGAGCATCCTCCGTGGTCCAAACGGTAACTGACTGAGGAGAAGAGCAAGAAAATGAAAGAAGAAATTAAGGCAGGCAACCCACAACATCTCCGAGGCGTGGGACAAGCAGTGTAGTTCAGGCAAGAAGGGAATGCAGTTCGCTGGGGTGGGTGCTGCCTTTTACTTAAAACCAGGCAGGACATTCTGCGGATGGGCTGGCAATAGCTGGGTGTACTGCGTGAGCTGTGAGCCCGACCCACAGCCTCCGGCATGGCAGAAAGCAAAGGCTGGTCTCTGCATGGTAATCTGTATTTTCAGATTTCATTTTTCAGAAAAAATGTATCTGTCACAGAGTGTGAGGAGAACGACCTTTTCCAAGTTACAGTCGTCCTGTCAAAAGCTCTTGATAGTCTTTTTTCTCTCATATGGTTTAGGATTTTAATGTGTCTTATAATCGCTTCTGCAAGGATATGCCAAAGAGCTGGAACAAATAGACCCTTTCTTGGAAACTGTAATGACATTATAGGCTCTGCAACAGCAGTGAACTCTGTAAAGAAACAGGTCTACGACCTTGTGGAGGTTGCTTTTGCAAGATCAACCTACCTCTTTCCCCCCGATCCCTCCCCAACCTCCCCCCCAAAAAAACCCACCCAGCCACCACAGAACAATTCCTGATATCCACAGGCGCACATCCAGACACACTGCAGAGGAATCCAAGTGCATATTTCATAAGCACATCAATAGACATAACCATATTCACTATGCAAAAAATGAAGAACAGTGACATTTGAGTGATAAACGATAGCGTTCTGCATACTGTTGAAGTCAATAAGGTGAAGTGAATTAAACTGAAATATCAACTCAGTTTCTGCTGCCTCATGTTTTCAGACAATTGGATTTCTCTTTATGCAGGAAGAATTATGGATGGTAGATTGCACTTCATTTCCACTGTAGCAAATTCTTCTGGATGTTCCTGTTGTATCCACTTGGCTCCAGTGGATGTGTTAAAGATCCTCCATGAAGTCCTTGCTGACTGTGTTTTGACTCAGAAATGCAGTGACCTTTGCTTGCTGCCAGCTCCGGCCGTGATTTGATCTGTTATTTTGGCCTGTGCACTTCTGTAACTACCACAGTTTCCTGGAGATGCTTTTTTCTTAATAATGGTTTTAGAAAAAAAATCACAAGAGGAATGCTGGCTACCTCAAAGCTTTCCAATCTGACGATTCCTTTCAGTTTGTGCCAGATTACAGATCTGTAAGACTCAACTGTTTCAGTTCACCAGAGTTCACAGAAATATTTCCTTCTGTTCCAGTTAACCTAGCTTTGCTTCCCTCCTGCCTGACCTGGAGGTCTCCGAGAAAAACATAGTTAGAACCTCTGTATTTTGCCCACCTTGGGTCAAAGGCACACGTTCTGCCTGATTTCAGGGCACAGGCATAAATCTCCACGTTCCTTTGAGCACAGACTAAGTTGACTTGCAAGCTTTGTGAATTTAATGAGCAGGGTAGCCTGGAAAGTGTCATTTGGCTTTGCAGATTACTGCAAACATCTTGCTAAGCTGCAAACCCAGTTCAGCATACATGCCCACCTGCACCTCTGTCTCAGTGGTTTTTCTGACCTGACAGAAATCTTACCCAGGTACCTTTCCTGTGACTTTTTGGGTTGCTTTAAGAACATGAGTAGATAAAGGTTTAGGGTTTTTTTGTCTTACTTTCTTTAGTATTATTGATGAGCCATCTCCAAGTTTCTTAAAACTTGTGAAGCCACTGCAGGCAGTGTCTAGTCCAGGGACACCTCAAGTGTCCACTTTTGCAAGTTGCCAAAGGGTTTCATTCAGATGTTCCAGCAGCAGCTCCTCGGTGCCCAGCAGGCTGGTGGTGGGACTCTTCACAATTTCTGTGCAGCCACTGCTTTAGAATGATATTTTTTCCCCTCATGTTTAGAACCCACATAGTAGGTCAGCTACTATGGAAGATGACGTTGATTGAAAAGTCCTGGGAGGATGTAAATGAATTTGCCCCTGCAAATAACCTGTGCTCTAAGGAATGTAGGATTTGACTGTTCACAGTGGGTAAAGGGGAAATGGTTTTTGGAGTTTAGCTTGAAAGTAGTAGGCGAGGCTGGGTAGCCACTTCTTCCTCTCTTTCTGCCACCCTTTACATGTGTCATACTGAATACAGACTGGCAGGGCTGTGTTACAGGGGCAGTGGAAGGGTAGGTGGGAAGCGAGTAGAGGCAGAAGATCCAACTAGCCAAGGAGAAAGAATTCATGTTTACCAGCAACAGTATTTCCTGTTAAAACTGGTAAATGAGCAAGAACAACACGGAATCTGAATTCTCCCGCTTCTTTACTGCCCACTCAGAGAGAGGCGACAAAAACTGCTCCTGCCAATCCTGGTTAGTAATCAGCCTGCATATTTTAGTTCCTCCTCTTCGGAGAGCTACTTGTTATCGGTAAAACCTTTTCCATTCCCACAGTGCCTGGAGTGATAACAGCAGTTGTTGGAGCGGATGGCTGGGGGTGTGCGCTCATAGTACTGGTGGTGTTGTCGGACTCAGTCCTTGTAGGGTGTCGTTGCAGATGTAATTGGTGTGTACTGGAAGGGTCCTGGCTGGCCCCTTGTATTCCTTAGCGTAACCAGAGTTGCTTCAATTCAAAATTGCTTTTGCAGGTGCTGAAGGAGACATACTAGGAGGTATGTTCAAGAAACATATAGGAAAGAGAATAATTCCTTTTTATTAGTTATGTCATCGCAGCAGGGGCAGGGCAGGACCACTGTGTTTTAGGCTGTATACAGATGTATTTTCTCCCAGGGACATTGTGATCTGAGCAGAACAGTGGTTAATACGCTCAAAAAAAACCCCATTATTGGGGAGTGCTCAAGATGTATTTCTTCTCTTTCTGTCCTCCCTAGTTCTCATATGATATTTCACTTATACTGAGTCTGTCTTTCTCAGGTATCCCAGCCAAATTGCTCCTTCTTTGCTTCTCCAGTTAAACTAGTGTTTGCCCTATTTCATTGGGTTAACAGAGCAGGAAGGAGATAGAAATGGGAAGCAGGGATCCAGCAGGATCTGTAGGTATCATGAGTGGGCCTTGCCTGGAGATGACTGATATGACCTGGCAACTCTGTGACTTGCCAAAAGATCCAGACTCATAAATCTTCCTATGGACTTCCTTTGTGGGAAGGATAAATAGTGTATTAGAATTTAATTGAAATGAGAAACAGATGATCCAGTTAAAGATCAAGGCACACAGGTCGTTTAAATGTTTGTCTCCTATAAACGAATTTGAAATACTGCTGCTTACAACGTCCATTCCTCATTGAGCTATCATGAAGGAATCTTAGCTATTTATCACATTCTCCTGGCAAAGACTTTATCAATGGGTGATGGATGTGACAGGCAACAAGCTAGACATCACAATAATTCTTCAGCCATCTTTGGAACAAAAGACTCAAGAGGCGAGACAATAACTAATTCAACAAAGACCAACAAAGCTTTGAAAGGTCCTAACAGTGTTTCTACTAAAAGGACATGAATTCTTCCAATGAGAAAAGCAAGGCCGACTGGTTGTCCCTTGACCCTGTGTGACAGGAGACAAGACAAAGTTCCCTTGTCAAGCTTGTCGCAGAGATGGAGTTTTTAATGACAGCAGGGTGA
>NW_009618157.1:0-4685 GCF_000690535.1 Cariama cristata | reverse complement strand
ACAAAGTGAAAGAGGAGGCTAGATACAGCAGAGGATAAGTGTGGTAACCTCTCACCCTCTGAAAATGCTGCCAGGCAACAGCTGTAGAGAGAGCTCTAAAGCAGGGGGGGTGTTCGCTAGAGTGCATTTTATTGCTTTGTCATAGGATGCACACAAAACTTTTCCCGACAGTGATGCAAGGATAACAAATTTAAAAAAAGAATATAAATGTGTTGATATCTCATTTGTGTAATCATTTCCTAAGCATTTCTCTGTACAGGAATGGAATGTCTTTATTTTCTCATGCCTGATAGGAATGCAGTCACTGCTTTTGTTGGTCTCAGTTTGTGCTTATGCTGCAACAAAACCTATTCAACGAATGCAAATTTTGCATGTGGTGAAAATTTATGGAGAATATGCAGGGTCTAAGTCAAATGGAAAATGCTTGGATTCAAATTTAGATTGGATAGAAAGATGATGCTCCAGATTTACAAAAAATTCTATTAATCCTCTGACAGGAGCTTTGATTTTCTGACTCAGCTGGTTTTGCGGGTCGATGTTGCCCAGGTGACAGCATGGCTGAAGCAAGTACTCTTAAAAAAAAGATCACCATTAAATCTGACATGGGCAACACATCTAGATTTCACTGTATTTACATCTAAACCAGCTTAAATGAAAATCTTTATCTTTATTCTTGGGAAACTGATTTCTCCAGTTTCATACCTCAAAGAAGCAATCATAGCTATTTCAAATGCATGGTATCAGAATTGCTCTCCTTTCCCATATTTTAAGAACTTCCTGAAAGAGGAAGAATATCACACAGTTGCTGATAGCAATACTGGGGAGGCAGAACTCATCCAGACTGTTACCTTCATGGGCCAAAAGAGAAGAAACAACTGTTCCTGAGGATTCTTCTTTCCTTGATAACAAGGTCCGTTCTTCTTCCATCTTCCCTTTTAGTCAATGAAAGGTAGGAATCCTGTGGTATTGCACCTCAAATAGTGGATATTTCTTGCCACCCACCAAAAGCACTGACATTCAGTACCTGATCTATGATTTGGGAATGCCTCGTAATCTAAACTTTTCAAGTATGTGTGGTCTAAACTTTTCAAGTATGTGTGGTCTTTGAAACAGTAAGTGTCATGACAACCACCATATGCAGGTATCAAACCTTGGGATGTTATTTTTCTTTAGTATTGAGCTGTGGTCTCAGCATTTCTGCATTTGTTGGTTTTCTCTAAAATCTCTAGGAGATTATGTATTTTTTTTTGTGCCTTTGCAAAACTTCAAGGGACCATATGAAGTGGTAAATAGTAACGGACTAGGGAGGAAAGTGTAGATAGCTGTTGTGATGAATTTGTTGCTCTGTTTTCCTCTGTTTTGAACTGTTTCAGTCAGCTCTCTTCAAACAATCCACTCTTTTATGTAGCTATATAGACATAGCAGAGTTCAACAGAGATTGACAACTGCACTATAGTTTCTGTATTCTCTAAAATAGCACAAGGCTCAAAAACTTTGCTGTCCATTCACATATTTTATAAGTGTGGAAATTTTTTTTCTTTAAAAGCAAAGAAAGTGTTTTCAATTTATTTTTTTAAATGTCATAAAATGTATTATCCTGCTTGAGATACAACAGCTTGATACAACGTTATGATAGAGAAAGAATACCTTGTCATCTACAGTTTGTCAAAGGTTTTCTTCTTTGGCATGAGAGCTTTGCTTGGTTTCAAGGATGATTTGACATTCCTTTGTATCAGTCACTTGAGTGAAATGTAACTATCAAGTAGATAGATTTGTATGCATGATATGGTGTTATTCTGGAGATAATAATGCATTTTGACAAATGAGTTATTGTGAAAAACTTAAAAAATGTGTGATTTTCTTTTAAATGTATTTATCTATGAATTTGATTTTATGTATAGTTATATAACTGTATATATGTATACATGTGTGTGTATATATATGTGTATATATATAACGGTATAGTTAATCTAGTTAAACAGAACACATACATTGGATTTTCTAACTTGGTTTTCCTACCTAGTCATGATGGTTCAGGAATTTCCAGAATGCCAGGGCTAGATAACAAAAGCAGTTTGGGGAGTGCCTGGGCAATGGTCTATGGAACTTAGATCACTCTGCTAGCTACAAAGAAAAGAGCAACACTGAAAGCAGTAATGGAAAAAAAAGTCACTTAAAAGAAAAAATATTGAGTAAGCGAAGTCAGACTCAAGTAACCAAATAAACAAACAAGGTATGAGCATTGCCTTGTCAAAGTTAGTAATCTTAGATGCCATGAAATATTTAGTGTGGTCTATTTCATTAGTGTGGTCTATTTGATCTGCTTCTCACAAGGTCTTTATTTATGATTTAATAGCTGCCTGTGGACTTGGTACTTTGAATTAGCAGACTAAATACTCTTCTTCAACTATATTTGCCATTTGATGAGTGTCTTTATACAGAAGGAAATAATTCTTGAATACGACCCTGTTTTTTAATTGCCAGCCATCTTAGATAAAAGTAGCATATTCAGTCTCCAGCAGTGACACTGGGGAAGAGACCTGTGGTCTGTGGTTGCTGAATTATAATTGTCCTGCTATTTATTTAAACAGGGACACTTACAGGTACACGGGGACCACAGTTTGACTATAAATAAATAAAACACTACTCAGGAAACAAGTTTTGATGCAAATGCCTTATAGGAAAATGTCTTAGAAAGACATAGGGCATTCCTCTTCTCACAAAACACACTAGAGACATTTGTGACTTTTAAGTATACCCATTTTTTTTTCCTTTAACTTTCTAAATCCATGGAGCTATTTAAATTACAGTAGGTACTCTGAAGAAAACAAATTAATATTAATTTTTACAATAGGAGCAGAAGATTGTGTATTCCCACTGCCCGTAACCAATGCATAGACTAAAATATTCATGTCTGAAATAATTGTAAATGACCCTTTATTACTCCAAATTAAGTTCTACTATATAATGCAGCTACTGTATTGTCTCATGAAATCTTGGAGGGATTTTGGTTTGGTTTGGTTTGGTTGTTTTTTGTTTACCTTATAGCTCTTTCTAAGTCCACATGAGCTTAGAAATCAATCTGCTGTTGAAAGGCAATGTCTGATCCTATAAACAGTCACTTGGTGGAGTTCCTATTGACCTTATTGACTCAACTCTTTGTTAAGCTCAACTCTTGAGCTCCCACTGATTTTCTTGAATCACAGGTTTTGTGACTATGAGGTCACTTAGAGTGCCTCTCTGAGGCTTACTGGTATTGTGTCATGTCTATAACCAAAGACTAGTATGGAGCATGTAGCAAATCTAAGTAATTTTTAATAAATAGGGTTATTCTGGAACAATCTCGTTTTCGTAACTTACTTAGTAAACACATTTTCTGGAATTACTATGACAGATATTTACCTTACTCATTCAGAACAATAAAAACCCCGTTGTAGCCTTTTGCTCTGACAATGAAATCAATCTGTAGATGGAATTATTGTTATTCTATGCTGGTATTGATGCTCAGAAACTTTCTCCATCTCAGAAATGTAATTCTGGGGAGAGGTCTCATCTTTTTTTTCATAGTTCTAATGGTCTATGCTAGCACAAAGTCAACTTAATCTGTTACCTAGCTGTGGGACTGAGTAGGACTTTGAGGATAATAATGAAATACCTCTATACAAGTACTACATCTCAAGCAGCTGAATGTATTTCAGAATAATCTCTAGACTGCTCTCAGCTGCAGTGGGAATTGTGTCTATGCTAGTATTAGAAGGCTGAAAAAGTGGCAAAAAGTTAGTTTGCCTCAAGTTTTAGTTACGTTATAAGGACATTTCAACTTTAGCTATAAGTAAAAGGAAACAAAGTACATGTTTTAAGATGGTTATGGTATATGTTTAGTATCCAGTAAATCAGAGTTCCTGAGAGAATGGATGCAATTTTGTATTAGAACCTATCTGCTGTTGAGATCCTACAGCCCTTAGGATGCTTAAACCTTCAATTGGCACTTCCAGTGGCATTAGCAGAAATTTGCTCAGTAGAGTCTGCAAAGTGATATCTATTTGCTTTCAAGATAATTATTTTCTCAAGCACTCAGTGCTTGAGCAGGATGTATTATGAAAACTCTTTTGAACATGGTAAATCTGGATATTCCTGCTTGCTTTTAAAAAGTTGTTGATTGTCTTAGTCATGAGAACTGACCACATTCGCTATCTACTTATCTCTAAAGCATACATCATGTTGTCACACAGTCACAAATACTAGCAGTACTCGAATATGCCGATAAGTCAATGTTCTCAGTAGCTTTCAGCCAAAAACCCGTCATCAAAACCACTGTATTAACTGTTCTTGCATTAATATAGGAGAAGAACCAATGTGGAAAGATACAAATTAATTGGTTTCTGTCTGCAATATTTTGCCAGACGAGTACTTTGGAAGAGTGTTTTCTTTTACAGCGTCGCTTACACAGGGCATCTTTGCACTGAGTGTAATAGAGCTTGACATCTGAATCCACTTCGTTCCTAGTCGTGCTGTGGTATCAGGTAGCTGTAGCCATCTCCTGGTTACCATCGGGTGAAACCCAGAGCGACTTCTTTCAGCAGCTGAACTCCACCCGACAGAAACTAGTCTTCCCCACTCAGACTTTTGTCCCTGTCGAGGCTGAGCTCAACAAACTCTTCCAAAACAAGCACCCCGCGGAGGTC
>NW_009618156.1:4464-27674 GCF_000690535.1 Cariama cristata | reverse complement strand
GCATCACTCATTTTGTATATTCTAATTCTATTATTATTGTTATTTTATTATTATAATTATTATTGTCTTCCTTTCTGTCCTATTAAACTGTCATTATCTCACCCCATGAGTTTTAGTCGTTTTTTTTTAATTCTTTCCCCATCCCATGGGGGGGGGTGGGAAGTGAGCAACCGGCTGCATGGCTCTTAGTTACCAGCTGGGGTTAAACCACAAAAACTCTCTAACCTTTACCTTGAAAGGCCTTTATTCTCCTGCTTAACCTGCTGGATGAATTTTGCTGATGCCTGTCACTCCTCTAGCTTTTTGCTAAATTATGGTATACATTAACTCCAATATAACATCAAATACATTCACTTTAAACAACCCCTTCGCCTTCTGGAAACATCAACTTGGTTAAACAGGTTAACCTTTTATCTGTTTCTTTTCATTTTCCTTTAAGAGTTTCTCATCTTAAAAATGTCCTAGGAATTAAATTACCTGGCTGCTTCTCTTATATAAAGATGTTAACTTTTAAGTCCATTATGATCTCTAGCATATCTTGAATCAGATCTAAATTGAGTGCTACATCTCCTTTTGAAGATTTTCTGACTGATTGCTCCAAAAAGCACTGACTCAAATTTTAGATACGACAGAAGCAAGCATTCTGTCCTGATATGACATTTATCCAAGATTTATGAAGTTAACTGAAGCCTCCCATTATTACCACACTTTGCAACCTTCTTACTCTTCTGTTTCATGTTCTTTGTCACTTATCATCACTACATCATAGGATGTACAGCCCTGATGTAATTCTCTCTGTATTTGGATACCACATTTAAATCCATAGAGATTCTGTAGTACTGCTGAAACAGTTTCCTTAATTATCTTATCTGACTATGTTTCAATGTATCATGCCAATCATGAACTGTAAAATCCACTATAAAGTTACAATGAAAGTTCCACTTTGGAATTATTATATCAAACATTCCTATCAAGATGAATATTTTATCACTATGCTCATTTAAATGCACCAAATTTAATTCAGTCACTGAAGGAGAATAGTCTTTAGGTGTGTAGCATTTATGTAGAAGTACACATATGTTGAAGTCTAGTTACATGTACCTTTCATAATTGAAACTTCCTAAAAATGTTCTTTGCTATTTCCTACTCCTTTGTTTACTTATTTATTACCTGTTTCCTCTATTTTTTCCTAGGATACAGAGGATTTAGAACTTAATCCTAAAATTGTAGACTCTCCTGTACACATGCTATTTTGTTCCAAGTGCCTTCACCCAGAACTTGCTTTAAAAAGCATCTCACTATTTAAAGTATTTTCTTCTCATTTATTTACATGGAATTTACAGATCTCACCTATATGACAGTTTCCTGAGCTTGTGATAACTCTGTACTCCCCTTCATTACGTTATTTTCTCAAATATCACTGACATGGTCTGTTTTGTCAGCACAAGGTCTTGCATCAGAGACAGGAATACAGAATATTCCAAAGACTGCTACACTGTCTTTACCTTCCAGATAGTAAGCTAAATTTTGCTTTCAAGACTACTGTGCTATGTGAACATATAGCTGATACCCATGCACACTATGACCATTTAAGATTCTCTGTTGCTAAGATCTTTTAGTTTGCTTAGCAAGCAAACTACCAAACTTCTCACTGACATCACAAATCTAGTTGTTTATGTATGTCCAAAAATGTAATCTCTCAGTACTACATTCTCCTTCTATCAGGTGGAATCCCTGATGCCAAACAATCATTTCTTCTTCAAGATATTATACTGCTGTTATTCAGTACCATCAGAAGGATGCTTTAATGAGGGGGAAAGACAAAGGCTGAGAGGTCAGAGGCTAAACCACTCCAGAATATTCACTAATATTTTGTCTGTGTATCTCTCTCTCTCTCTCAACTCTTCCAGTGCAACAGGGTTGGTCTCAAAATTGAACACTCTGTTCCAGAGGGCTATGAATTATCTGCATTGCATTCATGTGTACACCATCTACTGAAGTGATCACTTAGTAAAGAATTTAGGGTTCCATTCTAAGCCACCTGACAAACTCTAAAAAGAATTCCAGGGATCATTCCGTACCATTAGATTGCCTGTTTTGACAAAAGTAGAGTCAGCTGGCCTCTGCAGATGTTACACAACACAGGACCTTCCTAGAAGAGAGTTAAATAAAAGTCCACTGAATTTTGAAAAATTTCAAATATTCTTTCACAGAAATGCAATAATGTACATTTGATTTGCTATTTTCAAAAGCATTAACAGAATATTATGTACAGAGCATTGGAAGGTAACACACAGTCCAGCAGTAATTTAATATAATTTCTGCTGCTAGGTGAATAAAAAAAGGGGGCAAGGGGGAGGAGAGGGGGAGAGAGAATGAAAACAACCCATCCAAATCTATAACCAGCTATTCATCAGGGATTACAATACACAGAAATACCACTGTTTTCCAAACTATAGTTTGTCCTTCATGTTATGTTCTGTTTGGACATAATCTTCTAAGCATATGATCAGAGTCGAATACCATAAATAATTATGTATAATAATATAACTACATATTATGCTAAGTTCAAAGTCACGTTGAATACATAGATCTATAAAGACATGGCTCACACCTTTAGTGTTCCAACTTTGAACATTATGTACCTAAGTACATTAACATGCTCTCCTTAGCATCCGATGAACCTACCACTGTCATACATACGTTGTAGCTTCAAGTTACAATATATCAAAAAACTTAAAGTTCAAAACATTTCATGTCGAAATACACAAACCTCAGGCATACACATCTCCTTTTCACCTCCGTGATGGATTTCGTTACCCTCTATTTCTTTGCCTTCAGCACAGTTCTCAAATCACTTTGTTATGATTGCATTGTTCTGTTACAGCTTTCCTTACCTAAACAGTGCCACTAGCTTCAGAAATACTCTGTTTTATTAAGCTGTTCAGCTTAGGTAAGTGATAGTTAAAAAAAGACTTACAAAGCAAATCCAAAACATGGCTGCTAGCTAAAGAAGTTTCCGAGATGTTTAAAACAAACAAAAACACCCAAGAAAGCCCCATCAACAGCTCTGAAAACATTGTGTGGAAAGCAAGCAGCTTTACTTTTTTTATTTACAAAATGTTTTTTTTTAACTACAGAAAATATTAATTCATTGAAATTGAAACTTCTTTTTGAAACTGGTATAGAGCATAAAATTTAAAACACTCAGGAAAGACCTTCTGGATTAGCAAATCAGAAAGAAAGCAATCATAGAATAATCAGGTAGTTCTTCCAGGGACACTCACCTGGGGAAGAGGAAAATCAGAGGCAAACCTCTGCTCTAAATCTGGCCAAGGAAGAAACTATGTCACTCTTACCTCTCCCAGTTGTATCCCAGAGGTAAAACAATGCAATTACCTCATGCAGTTATCAAAAACAACCCCTTCCTTCAGGTTGCATACAGAGAGCTTGGTAGACAGGGAAACCACCTGAGTATCAACATCTTACCCTTCAGTTTCTAGGGAGTGACAGTAACTGAAAATGAAGTGGGAGTTACGGTTAAATGAGTGAGCCTCCTCACTGCTTAGTATGTTGCCTGTATTGACTTCCTCTCCAAAGTAAAAAGGTCCTGGCAAGAGTAGTTTTTGTTGTGCTGCACTTTTTTTTTTTTTTTTTTTTAAAACGAAATAGTGTCCTGGTTTCAGCTGGGTTAGAGTTAATTTTCTTCCCAGTAGCTGGTACAGTGCTCTGTTTTGGATTTAGTATAAGAATAATGTTGATAACACACTGATGTTTTAGTTGTTGCTACACAGTGCTTACTCTAAGTCAAGAATTGTTCAATTTCCCATGCTCTGACAATGAGGAGGTGCACAAGAAGCTGAGAGGGGGCACAGCCAGGACAGCTGACCCAAACCAGCCAAACAGATATTCCATAGCATAGAGTGTCATGTCCAGTACATAAACTGGGGGAGTTGGCCGGGAGGGGCTGATTGCTGCTTGGGGCTGGGCTGGGCATCGGTCAGCCATTGGTGAGCAACTGTATTGTGCATCACTTGTCTTTCTTGGGTTTTATTTTTCTCTCTCTCTCTTTGTTATCGCCCTTTTCATTACAGTTATTATTATTATTTTTCTTTATTTCAATTGTTAAATTGTTCATATCTCTACCCACAGGTTTTACCTTTTTCAAATTCTTCTCCTCATCCCACTGGGTGAGGTGGGGAGTGAGCGAGTGGCTGCTTGCTACTTAGTTGCTGGCGAGGTTTTAACCATGGCAAAGTCATACACAGTTCAAGATATGGTTTTATTCATGATAAGGTGTCCATTACAATGAGTTATTAGTGGCTACCATCATGTTTACTTTGTAACATTATGGAGTATCTTTTCGATTTCTACTTTTTAAAGAAGAGTGAATAAATATATAACAAGACTCTGTTCTTTCACTTTGATAAAACTTGCAATTGTTTCTGGTGTTGGTGGGCCTTTAGAATAAGAAAGAGTTTTGCAGTGTTGAACAGGTGCACTACATATTTTGAAGTACTGATCAGAATATAGTTCTAGTTAGTTTTCTAAAGACAACAATCAGTCAGGATTATCGCACCGTCAAGATCACAGCATTGAAGGCAATATTTAGACTCACATATTACCACATCATTCACAATAAATATTGAAAAATCCTACCAGAAATAAATATTATCAATTCTGAGACATTTTGAAAGAAAAATATATTCCCTACATGATACTACTTTGGACCTCAAGTCTAAAACAAGATAACTTCAACAGATTTATTTTGAAACATAATATAGGCATACTGAATACCTAAAGAGTAATTTAAAAATTAAGTTTACATTTTATCTTTAACTTGTAGAATTTTGACTAAGTAATACAACTAGGCATACATTATTTTAGAGATATTCATGACCATTTAAGAGAGGAACTAAACCTGAACTTACTGTTCTGGTCCATATAAGATTTCATCCTTCCTGTTCCTCCATGAATTTCTCACTTAATCGTGCAGTTTTTGTCTCCTCTCACCTTGCAGTAGCTTATGCAGTCAGCTACCGTAATACAGTAGCTTATTTCTCTTTGAGAAAGAGAAATTATAATCTACAAATAAGTATTTTACATTTAAATTTTATACCAATAGCTAAGAATTCTCCTGAAAAATTGAAGTCAATAGGTGAAATAAAGTCCCTGTTTGTACATAGTTCTCTTTCACATGACATAAACACGAATGAAGCAGTAATACCGAGCACCTGATTATTGTAAATTCTGAAGAAAATTCAGTTGGGTCACAAATTCCAGACTGATAGTAAAGCTGATAAGTAAAGGGCACAGACTATGTCACAGAGTAAAGCCAGAAACAGAGTATGTCAATAGTTTTGCCAATTCACTGACATTCATGACATTAGGATCAGAAAAATAAAGGCCATATTGATTGATTAGAAGGTTTAGTTTAAGTGTATTTATAGAATAAATACAATATATTTTTCAACTTATTTCTACTAATCACATACATTTCTGACTTTCTCATTATGTTTGCAAAGACAGCAGCAAAAGAATAAAAATACCTAAATTCCACTTTTAGCAATTATCTACATATCAAGAATACACACTGGCAACTCTACAGAAGTATTTTCAAAGGGATTACACTTTGTTTTACGTGTTTTTTTCAGCTATGCTACAAGATCACAAAATTATGACAGAGATTATAGCAATAAGCAAGCCTAGAGTATTTATATTTTGAGGTGAAGAACATTATATATATCTTATTCCTGGAAGATGTGAATTAAAAGGGCTACTTCTGTGCCTAAAAAGGCAAATATACTACATTAACCTATAAAACATAACATGTACATTTTGCATAGACTTAGGGAAAAAAAATCTGGGAAATCTGAAGGGTTCAAAAATAGTTTTCTAAAACTAAATGAAATAATGAAGAAAATTTAATTGCCTCTCACATGACATATCATACAGAGGAATATTCCCCAATGTAACCATGTATTACTTTGGTGTATATTTTATAAACTTGTCTCACCTTTCACACTTTATTAAAAATATACAAATAAACAACTCAGATTAGGTTTTCCCTCTCAGTAACTCTTGACAGAACTAATCAAATATTTAATTTGTGATGACGATGGGAACAGAAGGAAGTTGCATTCCCTAAGACAGCATGTGTAAAAAGCTTCTTGCTGTCATTGATTAATGACCTGCTAAAGAAAAATATCACAAAACTATCAAGAAAAATCTAAATGTAAACATTTATCTTCAACAGTCAGAATTACCTATACTATCTCTAAATAGTAAGGACTTATTTACTTCTTGCCTTCACCTTCATCTGTATTCCAGTGATCTCATTGTGTCTCCAGACATAGTCATAGACTAACAGGAAGTCTGAATACTTACTTTCAGCTCCCCCAAACTCATTTTTTGACCTTGATAAAGCTACTTATGTAAGCTCTGATGGTATGAAAATTCCTTTTACATGAAACAAATTTCATTTTCTCAATCTAACAGAAGGCTGTTACTAATCAGTAATAACAAAACTCACCTTTAAGATTGATTTATTTAAAGCTTGCAATGCATATTGTCATACCAACACAAACTGCAGTGCCTTCAAGACTACAGGATATTACAGAAGTCCTGTGAACTGAAGCCAATTGGTAAGAAGAAACATACATTAGCTTCCCAAGTTTTGCTAGCATTGAGATTCATGTGCTTGAATATAACGTTGGTACGTACACCACAGGAAATACCACATTAAAAATTAGTGGTGATTTGCATGTTAGAGAATAGTAATGATTTGTACACATTCAGTTCTTCACGTGCTCCACTGACTAGTAGTATAAAGAACTATCAGCATATGGGCTAACAGAAGATGCTTTTACTGTAACCTGTAAATAATACTTATCCAAGGAAAACTATTCAACTTTGCCAAAATGCAGATAGATACAACTGTCTCCTGAATACTGAACATTGAACACCGAATACTGAACTCTCAATACTGAGTATTTTAATTGAATGATGCTAGTCAAATAATGTAATTCTACTAATAATGAGTGTTATTTATTTAAAGTTTCTTCTTCACAATATAGTTTTTCAGAAATGGCAAATTTTACTGTTTCTAAAAGTATTTATCATTGCCAAAGTGTTTTTTAAGACAGCTTGCATGAATCCTCCAAGTCTGCAGCACAGTAATTTGAATATATCTTTAAAAGTATATTATGTCTGCCATTTAGCTATACAACTATATCTCTGCTGGCACTCATATTTTTCCTATGAAATCTATTGAAATACACATTACCTAAGGGGATTAACTTTTTGCTTGGTCAAGCAGCATTTTCAGGAAGAAATAAGTTTTATGCAAACATTTTTATAAAAGATTAATAAATTTGGAAGTTTCTCTAAGCACATACATTGGCACAAGACTGCAATCAGTGCAAGAAATACATCCAACATGCCTCTAGTCTTTTTCAGAAACCAGATAAGACTTCAAATATATTCAGATTAATTAAAATACTTTTCAGAAATTTACCAACTCTTTAGACAGTTAATTCTGTAGAACTATGTTCTAACTTCTTAATAGCCAGTAAAAAAAAAAAAAAAAAATCTGCTTGCATTTAGCACAGTGAAATGAAGTCCTTTTCTTCTTGTAGTATTCTAGATGACACGCAAAGTGAATGAAAAAGGGGTAGCAATACCACATCATACCAACTCATGACCACAGTATTCAGTATTGTTTATATTCAGACAAGTTGGTGCAATCTGTACTAAAAGATGACATCATGTCATCATTGCTTGCTGTTCAAACATAGTCCATGGATTTTTGCATGCCACCGACCTGTCCCGCCCCACTCCCCGCTCCCCCCGCAAGAAAAAAAAAAAAACAACAAACCCACTGTAACTTCACTATTGCATTGGACACATATCTAGAGATGGAAAACTACTCACAGCACAGACAAAATAGCAGCGTTAGTAAGAATCTGACATCACAGATACTGAAAACAAACCAGTCCTAAATACTTACTAAACAATTCAAGTAAACATCTCAGATGGTACACTCAGTGTCTGTAAAACATACTACATACAGTACTAGGCTATTTGTTAATTAATTTTCAAGTACTTGACTATTGGGTTAACCTCCCTAGCAGAATAGTTTAAATGCAAGACATATAGTTCAATTATGCTCCTCTTGTTAGTCCTAGGAATTCCTCCATAATTTTGAAAAGAGAATAGTGTGATAAGGGTGGAGTAGGGTAGAGTCTAAGGGCAAAATGCTTTGCTTTTCTTTTGAGATACGTAGTCATATTCCTGTATCAATTTAAAAGACAGTATCTGCACAGTTTTGGGCTAAACAGAAGCTGAAGTATCACACTCAGAAGATTAATGAATTATTTAATAAAATATTTAAAAATACTTCAAACCCATCAAGAAGTGCTGCAAAGGAGCTGACATACCAATATGTTGATAAGAAAGAACTAATAATCATAAAGGGCTAGAAGAGTCAAGAGTCCAGGTTATAGAGTCACCCATCTGATTAAGCTAAATCAAGACAGTCAAAAGTTAATGTCATTTGAAATCTAGCATTGAATCATGAATCACAGTAACTCCAAGCTCCAAGCTTTTGGAAAATAAAGACTGGGTATATAATTGTACAACTACTTTTCTTCTGGAATAGTACATGCTAAAAGTCAGGGCTGTTTCCAGAATTGGAGACTTGTAGTGAGCTTTTTTAACAGCTTTTTTTTTTTTTTTCCAATTGTGTAGTGTTTTAACAGTTGTCATCCCTAATTTTTTTTGCTTCAGGGACCTTTTTAATTACACTCATTAGTAAATAAGGCAACCAATCCATGAACTCAAGATTCACAAAGTATTTATAATTGGATTACGTAACTTTTACGATTGGATCTTTTCTTTCTAAAGCAAATTTCTTTTCCATTTGGGAAGTGTCTGGAAAAGCTAATGATTGCCTCAAACTTACTTATTCTTAGATATTATCCACAAAACGCTTTTGAAAAATATTTCCTGATACACAATTAAACATCCTATTTCAGACCCAATGTAGCAAGATGAGAAAAAAAACTCAACCAACCAAAAAACCCCCAGTAGTACAATAAATTCAGTAATAAGTTGATTCTGAAAAAAACACATATATGAACTAGGTAAGCCTGGGGAAAACATTTTTGGCTTAGAGACTGTGTTTATCAGTTTTCTGAGAGAAAGGGTATTTGTGCAGGAACTAGGACAACTAATTCTCTTACCTAATCTTCCTTTTTTTCACCAATTGTTTCTCTCGCTTTCCACGACAGAATCTTCTTATGTGAAAGTTTGCAGTCCCAGTTTCTCATTCAATGTTGATCTCCTAGTGTCTTTGTTTAAACTAAAGAGAAGCAAAGAAGATTCATGTAACTGTCCTGTAGTTGATTTGTTTGTAAAAGGCAAAGTATTATCAGCTATGCCAGATACCACCAATAATACATTTCTGAGAGGTGTAGTGTTTCCACTGGAATTAACCGCACTGCACAGATTTGGCAGCCAATCCCAAGCTACTTCCCAAGAGGGTTACATGCAGTTCCTTGACACCACTTTTCAGAACAAGCTCCGAGGTATGCCATCAGGCAACTTAGTATACTACTTAAAAAATAAGGGTAACTGAGAAACACTTTCTGAATGATTCTACGATTCTATGATTTAAGTTTTGCTCCCCAGATGCTGATCACTTGCCATTATGGAGTACAAGACTGGAACAAGATTTTCACGATTCACTTGCAGGGGATAACTTCTAAACAGTATTTAGAAACATTATTCTTTAGATTCTGCAAATATCTCTGAGACCTTAAGACAGCACTAGACATCTGGACTGATTAACATAAAATGGACAAATTTTCCTCATGTCTGACTTCAGGGTTTGGAAAGAGCTCTGGAAGGCTCACGTAGCAATACGTCAACACTATAAACCTTTACAAAAAACTAAGTAAAAGCTATGTAGACTGATCCACTGATATAACTCAAGTAACACTAATATTTCAAGTATCAAGATATTTGTTCTTAAATAATAACACAAAGGAATTTCTCAGATAATAGATGTCTATGCCTAGACATCCCATTACAGATTTTTTGATACATGGTAAGACTGCAATTAGATCATTCTACTAAATCTTAATTAGCAGAATTTCATTAAAGTATATATTCTGTATGAGTGATTTCACTGCTGTTTTTCAATCATTCTTACTACTGTCCTTCTTATTGGTACCCAAAGATAGAAGTGATGGAGGAAAGGGTAAACATTTTTCTTCTTTGCAGTTTTTCTACCAACATTCTAGTATCAGTCCATAAGCAACTCCCCAGGAGTGAATAGGTTGTCTCCTGCACTGAAACTGACACAATCTTGTTTATGATCCTGTGACTTAATAAAGGTCAAAGCGTAGGCCAGCTGGAGAGGAAATTGTAATCTGAGCATAAACCTTATTTAACTAGCTTGAAACTGGAAAGAAATTCTTTTATTTTTTCCTTGAAAGTTCTTATATCTACTTCAGACCAGTCTTCTATAGCAGCTATCATTGTAGGCTATTTCTCACATAAATCAAAGACTGACATGGGAAGCTCAATCCAAATTGTCATAGAAGAGCCATCTCACACATTTTATGAGGTCTAAAGAAGACTATCTTGATGGTAAATATGACAGCAGAGAAAAAAAAACAAACCAGCCAACAGCAAAATACTCAATCATCCACATCTGGCACGGAAGTGCCACCAAATAATTGTCAGGAAGAATATTCTGATCAGAATTGAGATCAGAATTGTCTTTTGTCTGTTATTTTATAGTTTTTCCAGTCAAGAAAAATTATCCATCTCTTGTTTTCTTCTGGACTTTCTTAGCCAAACTGTGATACTAAAGTATAACAGTTTTGGAAGGGCAACAAGGAAGACATGGTTGCTCGTGTAGTTCAAGTATCTTCTATTAGCTGTCAAACTATGATCACAATTGCTACACAGAAAGGCAAGCACACAAGGATACTGTCCTTTGGCCAGCTATATTCTACATAAGATGGGCACAATATAAATGCTGTTTTCAAAGTCAGAGTGCTGAAATACACTAAGAAAATCAAATTGTTTCAAAATAGGAATTCTTTCAGTCAGAAAAAGCTTTTTCCCCTATACTTTCCTTCTTTTTGGAAGCAAATTTAATCTGTTACATATATAAACCTCCATACCCTGGAAAGCATACCATAAGGCAAATTAGTCATGTATGTAAAGAGATATAAAAAGTTTAAAGGAGCATACTCGATTTTCTAAACTGTAACTCAAAAGTCCAGCTACATCTTGCATGATAGGAGACTTGGGTACTTTGGGAGAGAAGCAGAACATGTCAATACAAATAGCTTGCAGACTACTTGAAAAAAACTCAACTTCATGGATGTAGGCATATGTTTGCATAACACATTTTACAAACTCATTACTCTTTGACTTACTAACATTTTAAGATGGAGATTGATCAGTTCATGAATGGAACTCCATTAAGTTAACAAGTACATGAGAAAGCAATGGACTCAGAACCTATGTTCTTTCATGACAAGCAATTGGAAGAAGACAGCTGTAACAGTAGCAACATGAAATAGAAAACTATTAGGTTTGCAAAGTATAAGTAGAACTGTGAGGCCCTTTAGGCTTCCCTAAGGACACAGGTGTTAGAACATTGATTGCTCAGAGGGTATCCCTTTGTGAACAAAACTGCATGACACAAGAATGGACACAAATGCAGAGCAGAAAGCAAAAGAATCAGAAAAAGTATTGGGAGTGGGGCCAGAGGGAAAGATGTGGAAAGGGCTTGCTTTTTGGGTATGCTGTGTACTTCAATGTGTTTCTTTGCATTCAGCTTCAAACGTGTTTCCTCTTTGAATCTTCCTGTGATCTGGAAAATAAGAATTTGTGAGCAAACAAAATAGTATCAAAGGCATAATGGAGAGTTGACAAGGCACAAGTAAAAAAGTCTAGAATGACAAACTGAGAAGCATATTGGAAGGGCTGCAGCCCTGTTCTCTGCAGGCTGCTACTGTTTTTTTCCATGGGAAGTATCAGAATTTGTCTCCATGGGAAGGAATGATGAAGCAGGCCAGCATTTTCCATCTGCAGCACTGGTTATCTTTATCTACCTATTTCTACAGTTGTGGAATATATGAGCTTAGCTCTCCAAAATTCTTCCCTCTCCACTGCTCTCCATGGACAAGTTGTACTCAAACCCTCTATTTCTTCCCTGCATTTCTTTCCTGTCTTCTCATCCTTGTAATAGTAGAATCCAACCCTGCTTATTCTACAGAGGAGTTTGGGTTTAGAACAAAAATTAATATTATGTATTTTAGTCAACTGTTCAGATGAAAAATAGGCAATTTTATTGCTACTCAGAAATTTTCACACATTTTCAAGTGATGATACTACAAGAAAGACCCTCAAACAGTTTGTCCGTTGACAGTATGGTGATGGGAATGCAGAGGCAACGAAACTATACACCAGAATGGTCTTGTTTCCTATATAAGACATCAGGTGCCATTTACTGGTCTGAGCACTTTTAGTGTTCTCTACAAGTGGAAGATAAGTAGCATATGCTACTCACCAAAAGCTGCTAAACTTTAAGTAATTTCCTATTTGACTTGATTCTTTCAGAATGAAAATTGTGATGAGGTTTTGCAATAGACTGTGGAGCATATAATGCCCAAGGAAAATTTGAGAAAGACTTGTGCAGCCCAAAGAAAATACGGTTAAGGGTAAGACCCTAATGCTCTCCATAGCTGTTGGAAGCTACAGAAGAGATGGAGCCAGGTTTCTTAGCAGTGCAGAGTGGAAGGACAAGAAACAATGGAAACAGGTTGGAATATGGGGTATATTCCAGCTTGGTTTAAGGAAGAAAAAAAAATTGTTAGCATGTGTGTGGTCCACAATGGAAGAGGTTGATCAGAGGCTGCTGACCAAGTGTATCCACACTTGGAGATATTCAAAACCTAAATAGTCAAGGTCCTAAGCAACCTGCTTTAATTTAAATTAACCTTAATAATTTAAATATTGTGAGAGGAGGCTAGTAAACAGAAGAACATTATTTACCTATACAATACTCATGGATAGGGTAAGGGAGCAAGTCACCAAATGCAGTTTAAGCTAACAAAAATGTTTCTTCCACAAAGTATGAACCAGCAGCTGTTGATGTACTCAACAACTCCACAAGTTTTTAGAAAAGAAAGGTAATATTTCCATAGACTTTTAATACTTACTTATTAAAAAATCACTATATACTTTAGGACACACCCTAAAAGGGATTTTATTAGAATTATTATTTGAAGGGTAGAGCTATTCTTCACAAGAGCAGAATAAGTTTCCCTCATACTTTCTGTAACATGTATTGCTTGCAACAGTAAGGAAACAGAAGCCTCGGAATTAAACTGAGCTGACACATTCACCCAGCTAGTCTTTTGTCCCTCTGGCCTGCTTTAAGATGTGAAAGAAATGGATTGATTTATAATCATGCTCTCGCTATGTTCTGACAGACAGTAATTTGTCCCTTTAGAAAGTGGCAGAAAAAAACATACCCTTTAAAAATAAATATGTAATCTAAATATAAGATTTACTTGGGTAATTTTCAAAAAGACATTTAATAGCTGAATTCCCTGCAACTTCTGCTTTTCAATAGCTACATTTGGCACCATATTTGCTCTAAGAATTTTCCACTTATTGCTTGTTTACTCAAGCTGGGGTTGGAGATGCTATTATATTTATTAAAATATTTGAATTTTTCCACATACTAACCCAAACACATGGAAATACCTTCTCCAAAAAATGATACATAAAAATTAAGGAAAAAGTTTAAAAGAGGATCCAATAATTGAATTTACCAATTTCCATTTAAAGCAAAACATTAACTTCGTTATTTAGTTCACACAATCAAAACAACACACTTGCTGATGATTGCTTTAACACATATACAGATAAAGCAAAGAATTAGAACAGAAATTAGCCATGGTTTTTGATTTCATTTTAGACATAGCTAGATCAGGTATAGTAACAACTGCACCTTCACAATGTCTGAACGAGTGCAATCTTCAGGTTTTATCTTACTTGGCATTTAAGAAACTTTTTGACAATGACATAGCAGCAGTAGGTATTTTTATGCCTGCAATTTTATAAAGAAATTGCTATAAAGGGGATTTTATAGGTCACTATCTGCCATCTATTACAAGGTGATTTAATAGCTAAAAATTAGATATCTTTTCTTCAAGAAGTATGTTATTGAAATTACCAAGGGATTTTTGTTTGTTTAGTTTTCAAATTATGAAATAACTGACCAAGAGAGTAGTGCAAAAGTACCAATACTAAAAGAATTTTTTAAAAGACAGTTCTTATATTTGGGAAAAACTGAAATGCAGATGTTTAGTATGTGTGCAAATTGGTACGTGCATATTAAGAATGACACATACAAACTCTCAGGTAAATGAGAGGCAATTCTGCATACACTTGTTACCAGATGCAGTGGCTTTCTGGTAGAAATCATCATTAGAACTGCAATTCTTTAGTTCAGAGCTACTCACCAAAGAACTACAAAAATTATGTAAGAATCTGCTAAATAGTTTTAGCATAATAGTAACATATACATTCAAGAATTTTGCTGCATATGGTTACTTGATGTCACCGATTATTCACAAATATTTGTCTCCCATTAGCTCCAGGAATGTTATTTTAAATTGCATGCAACTGCTTCTTTTATTCAAAGCTAAATATTTCTACTAGGCCAAATCAACCTTTTGGATTTTATTATTTCAATTTTCAGTGCAAAGCATTAGAGAAATTTTAATCAACCAACTTAAAGTATTCTACCTTTCATTCTTTCCCACAGTACATCTATTTTGTGTGCTGAATGAGGCAGTGGCTTACTAAGGAGTAAAGTATGGAATGCAACTGAAGCATGCATTAAGGGGGCACAATAAATTAGTATTCATTTATATCTAGCATTTCTCAATTTTGATCCTGATTACTATGTGCAAATTGAGGATGGAAGAAGGAAGGATGGAAGTAAAACTGTAATAAGCATCTTATCAAGAGCAGCAGAGTTTGAAGCCTGTAACATCAAAAACATTTACTAGCTAAGCTTCTTGACCATTCACAGAAGATAGGAACAAAAGAGTAATTTTATCAGTCTGGCCTTGTGTTAACGAACAGTAATGATAGTATTCCCTCCCTCCTTTCTGGCATCTGAAATTCGAGGATGTGCTGCCTGTTCCCACTATATGACATGCTCATATTCGAATGCTTTCTAAATTTTGGGTTTTTTATTTGGAGAACTCTGAATAGCAGGAGAATAATCGATTTAAATCATCAAGTTGCTTGACAAATTACTTTTGACAGCCCCATTTATAGGATGTTCAGCTTCAGCTACCAAGTTGTATGAACACATAAAATTCGAAAAGTATTGGCTAAAGGAAGAACAAGAAAAAATATGGTCAAATCATTGAAATATTTCACTGTACAATTTAAACTTAGAAGATATGATTTCCTCTTTCCTCTTCCTAGATCTGTATTACATATATGTGAAATTTCTGGAAAAATAATGCATCAGGTTGTAGTTAAATATTAATCTGTAGTCTACAGAAGCAACAAGAAAGACTGTGGGGGGAAAAAAAAAAAGTCGTCTCTGGAAACATTTTTAAAAACAGGAAATAAAGAGAAAGTTTGCCAGTCGCTTGGAAAAAAAATATCCCAGTCACTCAAGGTAAAAGCAAAAAGAAAATGACAGGCTTCAAACAGCAATGTCTTATATAAACTCAAAAATAAGTCTACCAATGCCCAAGAGAAGTGTACTTCCTTTTGTTTGAAGGGTTACAGAAAGGAATTCCAAGCACATTGACTTTTTTGTTTGGTTTTCATGTCCTGACACCATTTTTTAGGCCAAAATATTTGGATTTTTATGAATACTGAAACTTTAAAAGTGTTGTTTTCAATGTGACAAGCCAGAAATATGAATAAATCAGTGTGCAAATATCCACAGACTTGAGGTTTAAAATTTGTAATTACTCAGAGTCCACTGTCCCTCTCTATTTGTCTGTCTTATGATCTGTCTAAGCATATGACTTAAGCTAATTATAATTAACTAGTAGAAAATATTGTAGATATTTATTTCATATGATACCACAATCTCAGATGGAATTATTTTTGCTTCATTATTAGTCATAGCTAGATAATACAACCAGTTTAAGCATTGCATGTTCAAACTTTAGTAAAGTTATTTGAAAATTAAAGTTTTAAAATAGATCGTATCAATCTAATATCATCTATTCTTATTTTGACGAACATGTCTCAAACCATTTTCTGTTTGCATTTTACAGTAATTTTTGTAATTTTGCAGAACAACAGAGAAAAGTAGCTGGAACCTTATAAAACAAAGTAATTTGAAAATACAGATAATTTTACCATAGATTTCCTCTTCATTCTTTATTATCTGTGCCAACAATAATCACTGAATTTGATATAGAAGCATATTCTACTTTTCTTTACATTAGAATTCTGTCTTTTATCTTTCTTCTTCCCCCTTTCTATCTGGAGTCCACTCTCAGGGTTTCGATTCATAGCTTTGATCGCAAAGAGATCAAAGATATCACGGGATCTACTTCAGGTTCATTTTATTCTTATGTTCATGCCCTAAGTGCGCTCTTGAAATGATGCAAGGCTGTATAGATGCCTCTACAGTATAGGATTAGGAGGAGAAACTAGACCAGTATATTTTAACTGAAATTTATTATTTTTGCAAAGTCCAACTAAATTCAGAACCAAGCTGTTTAATTGTACATATTTTACACTGAACATTATGCTAAAATAGAGAAACTAAAAAAAAAAATAAATCAAAAATCTGCATTTGTTTACGCAGAACATCCTGAAAACAGAGATAACTAAAAGTGCATCTGCTAAGAACAGTCAAAAGAATGTTATTCATGAGAGTTTGAATGCCTCTCATTCTGACCCAATAAAGTTTTATTTCTCTTTTTTTTCCCAATACCAATTCAAAAGTGGAAAGGAATTTGCTGAATACAAATGCTTTGGCATTTAGATGGCTATCTGCATATAAATTAATATGTTAATTACACTCTCATGAGCTCCATATAATGAGATTTACAGAGAACACTTAATGTTAGGCTTGAGTAGTGAATGTGTCTGATTACATAAAGTTCTTTTTTAAATTGGTCATTTACATAAACTTGCAAATCATTAAAAAGTTCGATTTGATTTTATGCTAATTTATTTTTTAAAAGAGGGAGTTTCTTGGAGATATTACGACCTAAGTAGTAGCAATTGCCAGGTCTGATAATACAGATTAAGAGCAAAACCAGATAATAAGAGAATCACCAACATATCTTCACTACTAAGAGCATTCCTGTTTTTTTTCCTGCTTGACCTGATCTGCTAGGTTTCTGCTACTTTGCTATGTTCAGACATACAACGTTAAGGTACAAGCTAACTCTATAAATTTGGGTCAAAATTTTCAAAATGGTTAAATAAAAAATCCTGAAGGAAACAATTTTCAGAGGATAAATCTTTTGCACTTCTGAAAAATCTGGTCCTTTTAAAGTCATGGAGAAAAGAAAATTTAAAACTCTGGAAAATCCTAATCATTTTATACAGCATATATGCTATACATATATTCATATGACATTCACATTCTACATTATCACACTCTACAGGAACTAGCAATATAAATTCAGGCTAGTAGAATTAAATGCTTGGTAGATGTGGCCTTTAAGAACAAGCCAAAAGCACCTTACAGAACTACTAATAAACCTTGGCGTACCTCAGGGTAAGGACAGGCTAATGGATAAAGTCAGTTTATTAAAGGCACAAAACTTTCTACCAATCAATATGCTATCAATCTAAAATCATCTATGAATTTAAGTCTTCAGTTTCAAGTTTCCTCAAAAAACATGGATGAGAACTGCAATAATATATAGAAAATTTTCCTTCTGATTCACTGCATAAAGTATATATAATAACTGGCTAATCAAATGCTTTCATGAATCTTTGTAGTATCTTTTAGTACATCAGAAACTCAACTTTCTAAAACTTGCAGTAGAATTGAAATTTCTGTGTTAAGAACAAGATTCAATGCTGATATAAAATGCTGAAGTCCATAAAATATCTACCGTTAAAGCAATTTTCACCTAATGAAGATTTGTTTCCAATGATAACTTCAAGAATTCTCTCTCCAATACATTTGAAAAGAATAAACATAAATGTGATCTCTCTTTTGCAGGCTGTATTAGCAGGAGGTTGCCAAATACATGTTACAGGGTTTGAGATATAAAATCTACAAAGCATTTGTTCTGTCAAAGCTGATGGAGCTATAAAAATTCAGAGTAGCTGTGGGTATTCTTTAACTGCATATGTTTTATCTGAAAAAGTCACAAAACACAGCAGTATGTTAATTACTCATTTCTATCTATGCAGTAGAAGAAAGTGTGTAACACTTGCTACTATTAACATTGCAGGTTTATCCCGATAAATACAGTATTAAAGTTATTGCAATATTGATCAGTTAAGTACCCAATATGTATCATTAATTTTCTTTTCATAGTAATAAGGGAAGCTGAACTTTGACCTCCTTGTGGGGAGGGAAAGTCAGCTTATTGGATGACCCAAGGATATTTCAGATATATGTTTGAGTCACTGGTATTTCAACTACACCTCTGAACCAGACTGTAAGGCAAATATTAAAAACAAACTTTTCTTCCTTCAACAAAAACTTAAAAAAAATAAAATGTGAAAGTCCCAAATTTCTCCTCAGAAACAATCTCCCTCCCAAATCTGAAAGTACAGCACATCATTTTCATGACTAACAGTTTAATATAACATAAAGTTGATCGAACAAATAATGAAATGTGTACACAACACTGATCTAATAAGGACTGTATCTTCAAAGGTTCAGGTACAACATATATTAATGAAGAATTCCTTTGATAAGCTGGAATACACAAAACTCTCCACAAATGCTCATTTCAAAGCAAAAGAACCTTAGCAGCTCTAAATACATACAATCACCAAACACTACTAGCAACTGAAATCACTTAAAAGTATATGTGAAAATGTTTACCTTACAAAAATGTTAGTGTCTCCTTGGACATTATGTTTCTTTACTGTGTGTAGGGGAAAGGTTATGAGAGTTTATAAAATAGGCAGAAAAACATACTAACAGCAAGATAATATTTTTACAGTTTCACTAGGTTTTCTTCAGCAAAAATGTTTTTACCTTTTTTGTCCCACTTGCTTGGAAAAGGACAGTGCAGAGTGGGATTTCATCCCACTAGTGAGACTAGTCCAATCTACCCTGCAGTGGAAGGCTTCTCAGTTACACCAGTGAGCTTTGGTTTATGAAATAAACACCAGGAATAAAATAAATTAATAGGAAGTCTCCAGGCTTTTCAGCAGAGCCAGAATTCCACCCACTTGGTGTCATGCAATGCTGACTAACGCTGCCTATATTTCCTCTTCCCCATCCAGCGCCTTGACCCACTCACCAACAGACTTTCATGCTTTTTCCCTCCACAAATGTTGTCCTGAACAAATTAATTAGAAACATAATTCTAAAAATATGAAAGATTCATTTCTTCTCTGTGTCCTACAGTGATGGTGTACTTGTGTACTTTTGATGTACAAATAAGTGATAACACACGGCATGTTTATATTTTAGCATCATATTCTATATCTTGTTCTATTACCTACAGACACATGCACACACAAAATATGCTACCAGCATGTCTGCATGCTTCCGTTTTCCCCCTCAATTGCTTAGTGAATGTGCTAGTCTATCTTCCTTCAGCACAGATGCTGCACTGTGATTTTACAAGTTCTCCTACTGTTTTTATCAGGGACACACTTACTTTTCTACTCACACAGCTGCCCTGATCACAAAGATGGAATATAGTTACATTTATCTTAATAATTCATTTAGTATTCACTATAACCTGCAGATGATTAAGAATTCATGTGGCATTCATGTGAATGTCACAGGTACTTCCACATGAGTTCCATTGTAATCCAGCATATTTAAAATCCAATTGGCGCCATGACCTGATACAGCTAATAACACCTGAGGAAGCAAAGAGCTCCTTTTGCTATTTCTAGACAATGCAGTAAATTGTCACAACATGAAAAAAGGGATAATATACAAGTAAGCACACCACATAAATATTCTGGTCAGGAAGCATTAGACTGAAAAACAAGTGTACTTTAAATTTTTCTCCCATGCCTGTACTCAGAATTCACTCACATAATGAAGGCGGGGGACGGGCAGGGAAGGACCCATTTGAAACTATTTTGGTCGCTTATAACATCTAAATGGGATGACTAATTTGTAGTCTTCTTTCCACACGTTAAGGGATGAAAAAGTTACAAAAATTCAACAGTCAATCTGATTTTCACTAAAATATTTTAAAGACTATTAATAATAAGACTTAATCCCTTTCAGACTTCAACATTACAACTTCTTTGAAGTCAGCACCACTGTGTTTAAATCACTGCAAAAGATCAAAGATATTCAGTCCACATACATATCTACAGTAATGGAATAGAGCTCCTGTTCAATTATTCTAAATGCAGTATAAGCTCTAACAGATACTACCCTTAATGAGAGGCTGTCCTGTTTGTAGACACCACTTACAATGACAGCTACAGTATAAACAATTTAGTGCCATTTGGTTTTGAAACTAAAGCTAATTTTGTGTTCAGTGAATATTAAGACAAGTTAGACATCTGGGGCTAGTTCCATCTCAAATTCACTTTGGCCTTGGGGACATCAAAGTTTCATAGGTTTCATGATATATATCTCTCTGTCCCCAAAGAGTTCTCTTTACTATAATGAAGTACTTGAACTGCTGCCATATAATATTGTTCTAGACAGTATAACACTAACTCTAAATGGTAAATTTATTCTATATATCTTTTTTCACTTGCGGGAAAAAGAAAATCACCTTACAAATTTCAGAGATTTTTCTTGTATGGTCGTCACAGATGTTTTCAGTTTTAACCAATCAATTTAAGAAAATAAAACCAACAGACAAACCATTAAAGTATTATTTTATACAAGCATAACTTCACACACCAACAAAATCCTGTCAAGAGTAAGTTCTTCTGTTAGTATATTGTTCCTTAGGAGTTTAATTTCTTTGAAATAATATTTATAGTGTCTTATGTATCAATCATGCCACTGAAACATATGACTACAATACCTGAACCACACATTGACAAAAGTATTATTTAGTTCAACCACAGGACTTATTTTCATTTTAGTTGAAGAAACATACACAACACAAGGGTGATCAGGTGAAATTAAATGGATTAGGACACTTGGTGGTGAGATTAGGTATTTTAACATAATTGTTTGCTCTTAAATTCTATGAATGTATCCCCAAATGGTAATCAATGCACTTCAAAAATCAGATTTAATATATTTTCTGTTAAATTTTTACAGTGAGTTTAAATACAGCTTATTTAGCTACTTGGGCACTCTCCTGTTTAAAGCCAGCTAATTTATATTCAAGTATATTTTTCTTACTTTAATGTGAGAATATTAAGTTTATTATGCTCTATTACACAGAAAGATTCTGATGCCATGTGGATTTGCATACTGAACTGTGATGTTAATAAGGAGTAGTTCATTTATATAACCACAAATACTAACAAAGAGTACTAAAAGACATCTATGTTTTATAACATAACATACAAATACATTCTGAAAAATACTGCAAGTGCAGGAGCAAAATTAAATATATCTTTTCCATTCACCAACACAGAAAAACTCTAGCTGTCTTCCAATCCAGCAATTCCCAAGCGATCCATAGAAGTTAGAAAGAAATTTGCTAATTACAGACTAATAGTAAACTAAAACCACATTAGTATTGAGGAAGATGCCAGGCCAGTAGCTGTATTTTAGCACTGAAAAGTGGTTCTTGCTTGTATTTCAAAACCTGCATATGACTAATTGATTACAGAACTGAAATACAAAGAATGCACTAACTTTTGAAATACACTATATAACATAAAGTATTAATGAAAAATCAATAATTAACACCAGATCAAATTACATGTCATAAGAATGTTACTTCAGAAATGTTTTCTCTTACCTGCTATCTACAATCATGGAGTAGCACTGCAATAATATCCTGACAGCTGTTGTCTATAGGATACACTGAAGTTAAGCAGCTGATGTAAATTCCATGCACTCCTAACACAAAATTCACTGAGAAAAAAAAAACAACTTCCAGTGCCTCTACCATGAGCCTATCAAGCTGATTTGATATTCCTAAAGCACAATTTCTAAGTTTTTATCTCCATATATTGTCACCTGATTTAGCGGATGCCTAGTTCTTGAATTACCCTTTATTCTTCTAGTGATAAGCTCTAATGCTCATACCTAAAGACATACAGAGGTGAAGGGTACTTACTTTCCACCTGAGCCTAGCAGGCACCACAGGTGATTGCATTTCAGTTATATTCACTGTGTTACTGACTGGAGAGGAACTTGCAAAATGGCTCCCTAGCAGTATCTGTGAGATAGGACACACTGCACCTCACATTCTTGCAGATGCCATGTTTGCAGGAGCCCTCCATCTTCTACTGAGGTGTTCTCGTCCCATCACAAATCCAGGTGATCACTACTTCGTCTACTGACAATGCCACACCTAGAGCTAGGTAAATTATTTTTGCTATGTATACAATTTTAGTTTTGTTTCTCTAGAAAGGGCTGGGATGTGGATTCACAGCACAAGTTCTCCAGGAAAATTCTTAGTGTTCAGTAACTGCAGTTGGATCACTCTATTTAGTGTCTGCCAGGACCATCCAAACATGGAGTTTGCGTTAAGAGGTAATGCTTAAGATAATGTTTGTACCAAGTCTCATGGGGCAAATGGTCCAAAGTTGGGGAGTTTTACTTCAGTTAATTCACTGCCCACCAAAACAAACCTCTAATCACCGATTCAGGTATTGAGGAGAAACAGAACATGATTAGACAAACCCTTATTTTCCCACCTGCCCATTCTCAAATTACCTTGCTTTTGCTGCAGTCTGAAAATTCCTCTGATGAGGGGACAGGGCGTAGCAGTTCAGGCAGATGCCTGAAGGTTTCTGCTGCTCCGTTACTCACTGGCCCTGCTCTGGTGTGTAATCAGCAGTAGGCCACGGCCCCCTCATGTCTCTGCTCCAGCATA